>NC_034174.2:43659513-43802013 GCF_002021735.2 Oncorhynchus kisutch | reverse complement strand
CTCTTCCTGACTGATTGGTAGAGTTCCACATCATATACATGCATTGAATAGAACAACTATTACTCTGAATGTAACATCACTGACCCATAACCCCCAACAACAACTGCTCCCCGGGCACTGATGACGTGAACATTTATTAAGACAGCCCCCCGCACCTCTCTGATTCAGAAGGGTTAGGTTAAATGCGGGAAACACATTTCGTTTGAATGCATTCAGGATACTAGGTATCCCCTTTCTCTTTCCACATTCTATGCTAGACTACAGTGATAGTTCATGATGAAATGATGCCCTCTAGCCCAAGTAAGAGGGAGTGTTCTGATATGTGATGCCAAACAATAAACTAACCCAAATTGTCTACAGTGTTGTTTCTCAATTTGTTGAATATTTTTTTTATTCCAAACACATCACAAACACATAGGATTCACATAATCAACCAAATCAACCACCTAATCAATTCAAATAATCAAGGCCAATATTATTTGAATCAAATGTGCTGGAACTAAAATAGAGTCAACTGAATAAAAATAAGTTGATGTTGGATAATGAACAATGCAAAAATAGCCTTTGTGCAAAACAAACTTCCAGAATTAATCAAGGCACTTTCATGTAGTAAAAACATTTAAAAGCCTTCATTGTTATACTCGCTTATGCATGGCAAGAATAAAAATACACCGAAGCTTTGCGGCTACAACAGTCTTCATCAGGGTGACAAACAATAGTGGTGTCCGACAACTTATTTGTATTATTTTGTATCTCATCCTATGATCAAAGAGCACTTAACTAAACTACTTAACTACATACCTAAGAAGCACTCTTGTGTCTCTAAAATAGAGAGGTAGAGAGGATGTTCTCAGAGTCAGAGGATGTAGCAGCGGAACTGTACAGGCGAGAGAGAGAGTCGGGCTTCACATTCTTAGACCCTGGGCGTTAGGAGATGGTGAAGTTGAACCTGGTGAATAACAGAGCCCAACGGGCCTGCCTAGAGTTAAGGCTCTTGGCTGTGCGGAGAAATTCCAAATTCTTATTGTCGGTCCAAACCAAAAATGGATGTTCCGCTCCTTCCAGACAGTTCCTCCAGTGCCATCTTGACCGCCAGATGTTCCTGGTTACCTACGTCGTAGTTTCTCTCAGTGGAGTTGAAACAAAAGGACAGGAAGGCACAGGGATGGAGCTTTTGGTCCTGGGCAGATTGCTGGGACAGGATGGCCCCCCCAAGGATTGACCTCAACCACAAACTGACGGGACGGGTCCGGATGGACAAGGATGGGGGCAGTAGTTAACTGATGCTTCAGATCCACAAAAGCCCTGTCAACAGCTGGGGACCAAGTGAACGGTACCTTGGGAGAAGTGAGTGCAGAGAGGGGAGCTTACAGGGTGCTGTAGCCAAAGATGAAGCGGCGGTAGAAATGATCAAACCCCGGGAAACATTGCAATTTCACTCTGGACGTGGGTTGGGGTCAATCCACCACCGCTCTCACTTTTTCAGGATCCATCTGGACATTTCCTTTAGTGATGACGTTCCCAGAAAGGAGGTGGTAGAGCGGTGAAAATGGCACTTCTCAGCTTTCACAAGCAATGGTTCTCCAGGATGCACTTAGGACTTGTCAGACATGGAGGATGTGTACTTGGTCAGATCGGGAGAATACAAGGATTTCGTTGAGGTAGACAAACCCAGAACAATTCAGCTTTTCAGCACATTGTTAACCAGGGCCTGGAAAACAGCGGGAGCGTTGTTTGAGCCCAAACGGCATGACCAGACACTCATAGTGTCCACTGGCCGTGTTGAAATCTGTCTTCCACTCGTCCCCCTCGCGTATCCTAACAAGATGGTAGGCATTCCGAAGGTCCAACGTGGAAAAGATGGTAGCCCCATGGAAAGGTTCGAAAGGAGAGGATTGGCAGGGGGTAACGATTCTTAATTGTGATGGCATTGAGGCCCCGGTAGCCGATGTATGGAGACAGGGTCTTGTCCTTCTTTCCCACAAAAAAACCCTGCGCTGGCAGGGGATACAGAAGGACGAATGCTACCAGCAGCCAGAGAGTCCTCAATGTACTCCTCCATGGCAACAGCTTGCAAGTTTGTCTTGACTTCCCAAATCAACCAGCATTTTTCCAAGCTCCTGGTTTTCCTAGTCTCTCTTTTCTAGTCCTTCCGGTTCTAACCTTTTGCCTGCCCTGACACTGAGCCCGCCTGCCTGACCATTCTGCTTGCCCCTGACCTCGAGCCTGCCTGCCGCTCTGTACCTTTTGGACTCTGACCTGGTTAGGAACTCTTGCCTGTACTTAGCCTGCCTCTTGCCTGTCCCTTCGTTGTTCAATAAATATCAGAGACTCGAACCATCTGCCTCCTGTGTCTGCATCTGGGTCTCGCCTTGTGTCATTATAGTACGAACTGGCCATGACTGACCCAGCAGACTCAGACCAGCTCTGTCATGTTGTCTCCCTGTAGGGAGCCACCATTAAAAGACATGAAGAGCTACTTCAGACTAGAAAAAAAATATGTACTTCAGACTAAAAAAGAGAGACTAGGAAAACCAGGAGCTTGGAAAAATTCTGCTTGACTTGGCAAGCAAGACAAACTGGCAACAGACAAACAGAGAACACAGGTATAAATACACTGAGGGTGATAGGGAAGATGGGTGACACCTGGAGGGAGGTGGAGACAATCACAAGGACAGGTGGAACAGATCAGGGTGTGACAGGAACTGGAATCAAAAGGACTGGGAATCAGCCAGACGTCAGCACAAAGCTCTTGTACAATGCATTCGGAATGTATTCGTACCATTTGACTTGTTTAACATTTTGCTATGTTACAGGCTTATTCTAAAATGGAATAAATCGTTTTTTACACACAATCTACACACAAAACCCAATAATGACAAAAAAAATCTATAAAAATTAAATACATTTTCAGCAAATGTATTGAAAATTCAAAACGGAAATATTGCATTTACATAATTTTTCTGATCCTTTCTCAGTACTTTGTTGAAGCACCTTTGGCAGCGATTACAGCCTCAAGTCTTCTTGGTTATGACGCTACAAGCTTGGCACACCTGTATTTGGGAGGTTTCTCCCATTCTTCTCTGCAGATCCTCTCAAGCTCTGTCAGGTTGGATGGGGAGCGTCTCTCCAGATATGTTCGATCGGGTTCAAGCCTCTGGCTGAGCCACTCAAGGACATTCAGAGACTCTCGAAGTCACTCCTGTGTTGTCTTGGTTGTGTGCCAGTGGTGGAAAAGGTACCCAAAAGTCATACTTGAGAAAAGTAAACATACCTTAATAGAAAAAGTTAAAGTGAAAGTCACCCAGTAAAATCCTACTTGAGTAAAAGTGTGGTTTGGTTTTAAACATACTTGGTTTATTGGTTATAAATATACTTAAGTATCAAAAGTAAATGTAATTGTTAAAATATACTAAAGTATCAAAAGTAAAAGTATAAATCATTACAAATTCCTTATATTAAGCAAACCAGACAGTATACATTTTGTAAATACTTTTATTAACAGATAGCCAGGGGTACACTCCAACACTCAGACATCATTTCCAAACAAAGCATGTGTTTAGCCAGATCAGAGGCAGTAGGGATGACCTGGGATGTTCTCTTGATAAGTGTGTGAATTAGACCATTTTCCTGACCTGCATTCAAAATGTAACGAGTACTTTTATGTGTCAGGGAAAATGTATAGAGTAAAAAGTACATCATTTTCTTTATGAATGTAGTGAAGTGAAGGTAAAAGTTGTCAAAAATATCAACAGTATAATAAAGTACAGATACCCCAAAAAACTACTTAAGTAGACCTTACAAGTATTTTTTACTGAAGTACTTTACACCACTGCTGTGTGCTTAGGGTCATTGTCCTGTTGGATGATGAATCTTCGCCCCAGTCTGAGGTCCTGAACGTTCTGGAGCCGGTTTTCATCAAGGATCTCTCTGTACTTTGCTCCGGTCATCTTTCCCTCGATCCTGACTAGTCTCGCAGTTCTTGCCACTGCAAAATATCCCCACAGCATGATGCTGTCACCACCATGCTTCACCGTAGGGATGGTGACAGGTTTCCTTCACACATGACACTTGACATTCAGAGTTCAATCTTGGTTTCATCAGACCAGAGAATCTTGTTTCTCATGGTCTGAGAGTCCTTTAGGTGCCTTTTGGCAAATTCCAGGCTGTCATGGCTGTCATGTGCCTTTTACTGAGGAGTGGTTTCCGTCTGGCCACTTTACCATAAAGGCCTGATTGGTGGAGTGCTGCAGAGATCGATGTCCTTCTGGAAGGTTCTCCCATCTCCACAGAGGAGCTCTGGAGCTCTGTCGGGTTCTTGGTCACCTCCCTGACTAAGACCCTTCTCCCCCGATTGCTCAGTTTGGCCGGTCGGGCAAATCTAGGAAGAGTCTTGGTGGTTCCGAAATGAATCCATTTAAGAATGATGGAGGTCACTGTGTTCTTGAGGACCTTCAATGCAGCAGAAATGTTTTGGTACCCTTCCACAGATCTGTGCCTCGGCACAATCTTCTCTCAGAGCTCTACGGACAATTCCTTCGACTTGGCTTGGTTTTTACTCTGACATGCACTGTCAACTGTGGGACCTTATACAGACCGGTGTGTGCCTTTCGAAATCGTGTCCAATCAATTGAATTTACCACAGGTGGACTCCAATCAAGTTGTAGAAACATCTCAAGGCTGATCAATGGAAACAGGATGCACCTGAGCTCAATTTCGAGTCTCATAGCAAAGAGTCTGAATGCTTATGCAAGTACGATATTTCTGTTTTTTATTTTCAATACATTTACAAACATTTTTAAAAACCAGTTTTCTCTTTGCCATTTTGCGGTTTTGTGTGTAGATTGATGAGGAACATGTTTTATTTAATCCATTTTAGAATAAAGCTGTAACGTAATAACATTTGGAAATAGTCAACGGGTCTGAATACTTTCCGAATGCGCTGTATAAGGCAGGTAGGTCTGTCTTTCTGCAACCCAGCAGTTGCGAGAGAAGTACATCTGGATTGCGTGTGTGTCTCTGGGTGTCAGAGAATATGTTCTAACATCAGATCACAGACAGTTATCTATCTCTTTTTTTATGTATGACCTCATAAGCAGAGTTCTGTAGTGCAGCCACTACACATCCTCCTACATACATACTGTACACACCCAACTATCTGACATGTCTGGTGAGGATGGAGATAGTGGGAGGGTTGGCTGGGGACATATGGAGGGAAATAGAAGACTGAGGAGAGAGTGGGGGAGAGAGGGGAGACGGGGAGAGTGTGTGGTTTAGGAGTGTCTGGGCAGGGAGATAGGTATCACCCGGCCTGAGACAGAGTGGAGAAGGAGAGAGGGAAGGGAGGGAGGGAAAGAGACAAAGAGCAAGCGAGAGAGAGAGAGGGGAAGAGTGAGGGAGAGAGGAAAGAGAGAGTTTTTAATTTAAGCAGATAGCCATGACTTCACTTTTTCACTGTCTGCCTGAAATCCTATGGACTTTGTCCTCCCAAATTCACAAGGTTTGGTTTGGCTCTCTCTTAGCGTGTCCTAACTTTCCTTCACTGTATACTGTTCTTCTTTATGACTTTGCCCTCTAGCTCCCTGTCTCATGTAATCACAAGGTTGATGGTTCAAGTCCTGCTTGAAAATGAGCCTGGAACATACACGGTTACTGTACTCAAATTTAGGAATGTTGTTGTTGTGAAAAGTGAATATTACTGCCTGCTACTGTTGCTGTAGACTCATGTAGTTGTTTGACGGAGTGATTTAGCCCGACTGCTAAGTAGTCAATTAATGGTACCTGAACTCTCTGCACTCTATCTTGCACTGACCCTACGCACATTCACTACACTATATATACACAACATATACACACACTCCCACACAAGCCCACACACATGCACATACACTACATTCACACACACGCACACACACACACATACCTACACAACACAAACACACATACATTACTCACGAACACACACTTTTACACGCATCATTTGCTGCTGCTACTCTGTTCTTTATTTTAGTCTTATTATTATCTATCCTGATGCCGAGTCACTGTCCCGATGCCGCCTTCAGTACTTATCTACCTCAAATACCTCGTACCTCTGTACATTGATCTGGTACTGGTACTCCCTGTGTATATAGTCTACACCAGTTGTATTCGGTGCGTTTGACAAATAAAGTTACATTTGATTCGATTTTGATATATTCTAGTGGTTAGCTGGCTCTCACAAGCTGCCTGCTGGTGAAAAGACAGATTTTGCTGCAGAGAGAACCTGGCTATGGAAGGTTTCCTCATTTCCTTCTTCTGTTTATGGAAAAGCCATCAGCCAGCCAGTGTGTGTGTATGCGTGCGTGTGCGTGTGTGTCCATGTGTGTGTGTGCGATAGTGTGTGTGTAGTACTCTAGAATGGTATGTGCTACCTGTAGGCTCAGTATGTCCTAAAATAAGTCACAGCTCAGTCAATCTTTTTCATTCCATTATAAATCAGAGCGCCAAAATGATTTCATAACAAATGTTATTGAAGAACAATACCATCATGGGCCCAACGTTCTGTTATGATGGAAAAGATGAGACAAATTATTTCAAAACCTTATATGAAGTTATTCAATCTTGTTGTTTTCTCATCAAGCTTTCCCTCAATGACATTACAAGCTTATACCTAAACATATTATTGTAGTGCTAAGGAATCAGATATCACAATAATATTCCCCTATTTAGTCCCCTATTAACAATCCCCTATTTTAGCTCCCTCTCTCAGTCCCCTAATGGCAGTACCCATAATAGTTCCCATTTTAGTCTCCACTTATTGTTGTGAGTCATGGCTAGCCTGGGTGGCATTATGTCAGACCTATGGTTACACAGCTCCCCCGAGGATACTGTCATGTAAAACCCTGTGGTTCTCCCTCTGGCAACAAACACAGAAAAAACATGCCTGGATGACACTAATAGGTAGGGGAAAGTGTTCACACATGTGTCCATGTGCACACACAGTCGCACACACAAACACTTTGGAACTGATGGTCTTATGACATCTGTTTGTGCTAAGGGGCGCTATTCCTGTGTTTTCCTCTCTCTCAGTCCCCACATCCCCTCTCCTTCTCTCCCTCAGTCCTCACAACCTCCCTTTCTCCCTCAATCCCCCACAAGATCCTGCTCCTCCAGTCCATCCCTCTCTCCAACCCTCCCTTCTACTCTCTGTCCCCACATCCCCTCTCCTTCTCTCCCTCAGTCCTCCCAACCTCCCTTTCTCCCTCAATCCCCCACAAGATCCTGCTCTTCCAGTCCCTCCCTCTCTCCACCCTCCCTTCTACTCTCTGTCCCCACTGCCTCCCTCTTCCCGACACTCCTCCCTCTTCTCGACACTCCTCCCTCTCCCTCCAGCTCTCCTACTGTGTTGTTTTCTTTCTTTCGGTCCCCATAACTTTCAGCAGTAACCCTGGAATCTTTCCAGTGTACTCAGCTGAGATGCATCCCGAAATGCCCAAAAGATGCACACACACACACACACACACACACACACACACACACACACACACACACACACACACAGACAAAGCTTTGGGCTGTCGCCTGGATCATAATCACATTGGCCCTTTGCGTATTGACAAAGTACAGTGTGTGCAGATAAAGGATTGACCAAGGACCATGTGATCCTGACGGCATGCAGCCTTTGAAAACTTTGCCAGATTATAATTCAAACCCTATGCCCTGATATCAGACCTCTACTTTCCCTCATCCTTTTGATCCTTCTCCCCTCCCCCCCACTCTCTCTTGTTTTTGAAGAACATGTTTCCACCAAATGTTGCAGGCTGAACAGTTACTATAGGGTGTTGTGTCTGAGTGGAATGAGGGAGAAAGGGAGAAGAGAAAGAGGGAGAGAGGGAAGAGAAGGAGAGGAGAAAGAGAGAGAGAGGGAAGAGAAGGAGAGGAGAAAGAGGGAGAGAGGGAAGAGAAGGAGAAGAAAAAGAGGGAGAGAGGGAAGAGAAGGAGAAAAAAAGAGGGAGAGAGGGAGAAGAGAAAGAGGGAGAGAGGGAGAGAGGGAGAGAAGGAGAGAGGGTGAGAAGGAGAGAGGGAAGAGAAGGAGAAGAGAAAGCCGGGAGAGAGGGACGAATATGGAGGATGTCTAAGGCCTGGGGTGTATGCCTCAGGAATGTATTTGGCAGTGGGTAAATACTGCAGGTAGCCTGAACACACACACACACGCTCACGCCCATTCAGTGCCACATGCTCATCTGTGCAGACAGTGAACCACTACTACTGTCTACTGCTACTGTACATGGAACCACAGCTCAGGAATACTAACAACCACAAACCTGAACCCATAAAGAAGGTATGTGTGCTTTGTCGGTTTCCTTCATGTACATGTGGTGTTTGTGAATGTTTTTGTGAGTGTTAAGTGAGATTTAGTGGAAAATAAATGCGTTGATTATTATACTGGCAAATGTATAATTGCAGTTACTGCAGGCTATAAATGTCTGTATCTTATGTTGTTACTGACAGGCAGAATAATGTTGATGTGTATGACGGTGCTATAATCCAAACTGCCCCTACCTCAATGAGAGAAGTGTTGATCATGCGACTCTGAATGTGAATGTTACCATTCTGAAACTTACAGTTTAAGGACACCCTGATGATGCAGTCTCTGTCATCTATGCGTGTGCATGCTTATTTTGTGTATTCTTATTTTGTGTGTGTGTGTGTGTGTGTGTGTGTGTGTGTGTGTGTGTGTGTGTGTGTGTGTGTGTGTGTGTGTGTGTGTGTGTGTGTGTGTGTGTGTGTGTGTGTGTGTGTGTGTGTGTGTGTGTGGCTGCCTGTGTGCGTGCGTGCGTGCGTGCGTGTGTCTGTGATTATGTGCATGTGTGACATTTTTGTCCACTGTGTATTATTAAGTTTGCAGCTGTGCATGTGGAAAAATATGGATACACATTCCTCTCTCTCCATCACAGATGTGTGTCTGCAACTTACAACAACAAATGGCAGGAGGGCAAACTCATACCTCAATACCTCAGCTGTATTAAGATGTTAATTAAGCAAAGAAAGTTAGTCGCTGTCTCACACTGTGACGTCACCTAGTCAACTGACTCTCCAGGAGTGACAAGTTACAGTAGCTTCTAACTCTCAAAGTTTCTATGGCTCAGAGTGTTTCGAATTGTTGTGAAAAAGCCTTGAGGCCTATGGTTTCTTCATTTTTCTCACCGAAATGTTGTGATCGAAACCTGTGTTTCGGATCCTGCGATGGAATTATCCAAGTAGCTGTGTTCATGGCTGTGGTGTGGGTCGGGTCTGGTCCTTGCACTGGTTCTTTGTATTTGTATATAGATAAACAATATATAACAACTATTATCACTATCCCCAGGTTGTCTTACAGTATCACCATGGTTGTACAAGTGTCGGTGCTGTCCCTAGTCCTCACTGTAGCCCTGGGTCTGATGCTGAGTGTCTGCAGGCCTGTGTGTGGCACCCCAGGGACAACCCAGGACCTGGACTATGGAGGGGTTCCTCTCTGGATCAACCGTCTTCTGGGGGAACCCTCTGTATTCAGCCTGAGGGGCCGAATGGACCGGGCATGGTACAAATAAAACATTGATACATTAATTTACTGTGACAACAGTCTGAAGGTCGTGGTGCTTTAAATCATTTATAAATGAAATGCACTTGCAAATCCGTGAGTTGCTTTAGCTGGTGCTTCGGGATTGGGTAATGTTTAGACATCATTCAATGGCAAAGTATCACATGTATTTCCTAGATTATTTACATATGTCATAGATCCGAGTAAAGACAGATATTTATCTGTGTGTGATCCAGGTACAGAGCCAACAACCCCCAGTCCTGCCCTGACCTGTGTGACTGTCCTATCCAGTGGCCCTCAGCTCTGTACTGTGACCACAGAGACCTGGGAGAGCTGCCGGACAGCATGCTTTACAATACACAATACCTGTTTCTGCAGGTAATACACACCACATGCAAGCACATGCACAAAGGGGTCTGAGACACCTGTCTGAAAGACTGCCAGGCACCACACGGTTCCTATACAGGTGTCGGATCTTAATTTGAGCCAATAATCCTGCAGCAAGAGAACATTTTAATTATTATGTATATTATAAGTCATGGACATTTTTTATAGGGGTTAGATATATTTTTCCTTAGAGCAAATCAAATATGACATTTTAAAGTGGAAATTACAAACTTTAGAAGCCTTATTAAACCTTGAATACACTGCTGTGCAGTAAAATTCGCAGCAACAAAATGAAGATCCTACATCTATAGGTAACACACAGCTTATGGGTGTGTGTTTTCTCAGGGCAACAACATCTCGTCCCTGCCCTCCTCCTCTCTCACCAACTCCACAGGACTCCGCTGGCTCATCCTGGATGATAACCGTCTGCAGACAGACGGGCTGCAGACCTCCACGCTGCAGAACCTGACCCAGCTCCAATACCTGTTCCTCAACCACAATAAGCTGACTGTTGTACCCTCTGGCTTGCCCAGGAGCCTGCGGCAGCTCCGACTGGCACACAACCTCATCACCAGCATCTCCCCGGGAACCTTCGGGAACTTACATAATCTTACATTGCTGCTACTGCAGGGGAATAGGTTGAACGTGATTACAGAGACTGACTTCACAGGTAAGTGCCTTCGCTCTGCTTCCATTCTGAGATATTATATTTTATGCCAAAACATATGACACCTTTTCTGACATATCTTAAAAATAACAGCCTCAAAGGTAACAGCTCTGAACATGCTTGTTCTGGTACCCTCTCTCCCATCCTCCCTCTCTCCTTCTCCCTCCACCTCTCCCTCCTCCCCCACCAGGCCTGGTGTCTCTTAACCTGTTGAGCCTGAGCGGGAACCTCTTCTCCTCCTTCCCCTCCCACCTTCCTCCCTCCATCCAGCAGCTCTACCTCTCCAACAACTCTCTGTCTGGCCTGGGGGAGGAAAGTCTACAGGGCTTTACTAATCTCAGGTAACACACACACGTACAGATGCAAGCATGCAAACACACACACACACACACACACACACATTATTTCAGTCTGATATGCATCACACCTCTCTGATATTATCACAAATTGTGGTTATTTTGTTCTCTAATATTGAAAGTTACTCTGGATAAGAATGTGGCTTTAATGTAAATGTAGTGTGTGTGTGTGTGTGTGTGTGTGTGTGTGTGTGTGTGTGTGTGTGTGTGTGTGTGTAGGTACCTGCGTCTGAGCCGCTGTGGTTTAGTGAGCCCTTCCCTCCACCCCCAATCCTTCAACCTGTCTTCCCTTGTGGAGCTGGATCTCTCTTACAACAAGCTGACAACCATCCCCCTGGTTCCTCTCACACTACAGTACCTGTACTTGGAGGCCAACCACATACAAGGTAAGACTACACATACACTCCCGTACACGCGCACGTGCACACATAGACAATCTAAGGAGTGGAGAAAACATCTGTGAGGGGTTGACCAGGGGAGTAAGATCCAGCCAGGTCACCCGTGAAACAAGTCAGTATTCGACGTCCATCCATGTCGAAGGACATAGGGAGATGATGTGGAAACCGGCCACTAGGGGCGTAAGCATCTTTTGTTCGAATCCAGCGATTGAAAGTTGTTTTGAGAATTTTTATTTAAGCATATCCCAAACCTTAAAATGTACCTTAACCATTCAGAGTTAATGCATAACCTCAAGATTTCGGAGTTCATGCTTCAACTTAACCCTAAACTTAAAATGTTAAGTTCATGCCTAAACGTAACCTTAAACACTTCAAATTTGACGTTTGGAACAACTGCAGAATTTGATGTTTGAGACACATGGATGAAGAGACTAATTCTGACATGAGACTTTGAGAGCTAGATGGTAAGATCAGCCAAATATCATGCTCTTTCCATCTCTCTCTGAGAAAAACAATCCTTGTGTTGTGCCTCCAAATATTTCCAAATGACGAAGCTGATCAAATTATGAACACCTGAATGCTTCTCTTGAACTGCAAATCAGCACATGAGGAGTGGATGTAACTTCCTGCCTCATCTTCAATAACAAACCTGTGAATCTCACAATTGGCCACTCGTTCGCTCAGCCGTGTCTCCTTGACAAAACACTGTTAGGATTCCTGGATTCCTGTTCTGGCTTGGATGTTTGGCCTACAGAGGGAGAGGGAAAGAGGGGGAGAGAGGGAGAGAGAATGACAAGAGAGAAAAACAGAGGTAGAGGTACAGTGCCTTCAGAAAGTATTCACAACCTTTAACTTTTTTTTCACATTTTGTTGTGTGACAGCCCGAATTTAAAGTGGTTTACATGTGGATTTAGTGTCACTGGCATACACACAATACCCCCTAATCTCAATGTGGAATTAGGTTTTTAGACATTTTACAAATTCATTCAAATAAATGGAAAGCTGAAATGACTTGAGTCAATAAGCATTCAAGCCCTTTGTTAAGGCAAGCCTAAATAACCTAATAAAAGTCAGATAATAAGCAGTGGTGTAAAGTACTTAAGTAAAAATAATTTTAAGTACTACGTAAGTCGTTTTTTAGGGTTTCTGAACTTTTTTTTTACTATTTATATTTTTGACAACGTTTACTTTCACGTCACTACATTCCTAAAGAAAATTATGTAATTTTCACTCCTTACATTTTCCCTGACACCCAAAAGTACTCGTTACATTTTGAATGCTTAGCAGGACATGAAAGTTGTCTAATTCACACAGAACATCCCTGGTCATCCCTACTGCCTCTGATTTGGCGGACTCACTAAACACACATGCTTCATTTATAATGATGTCTGAGTGATGGAGTGTGCCCCTGGCTATCCATAATTTTAAAAATAAGAAAATTATGCTGTCTTTTGATAAGTATATTTTAAACCAAGTAGTATACTTAAGTAGTATTTTACTGGGTGACTTTCACTTTCATTTTTGATCAACTTTTACTTTTACTCAAATATGACATTTGGGTACTTTTTCCACCACTGATAATAAGTTGCTTGACTAACTCTGTGCTGAATAATGGTTTTAAGAAGATGTTTAAATGACCACCCCTGTCTCTGTACCCCACACAAACAATTATCTGTAAGGTCGTTCAGTCAAGCAGTGAAGCACAATTTCAAAGACAAAGAACAGGAAGGTTTTCCAATGTCTTGCAAAGAATGGCACTTATTGGATGATGGCTAAAACATTTTTAAAAAACAGAGAGTAAGGAGGAGACATAGGGAGACGGCAGATATAGGTGAGAATTTTCTGAAGATCAACAACATTTTTATCCATTCGACAGGGGTGGATTTTTCTTTTGGCAAACTTTCTTTATTGCGACAAATGATGATGGAAACTGTGTTTTTCGATTAAATGATGATTGGCGAATAATTTTGAAGATACGTGCGGCACGTGATGTCATCACAAGCTCCACTCCACATTTCATTCTAAATGCCTGCTAAATCCATTTTTTAACTATCAAAATAATGTTTCTTTGCAGGATCCTTGTCCTGACTTTCAAGAATGGTTGAATTGCTTCAAATTGCTTTTCTGGTTGGCTGGATGCAAGTTTCACCATCCAATTATTTACCGTGCAAGTTTCATAATGGCACGGCCCGTGGCAATAATGTGGCACATTATATTGCACACTAGTCTATTCTTGAATTCTATCCCATGCTGGCTTTCATCGGCTACCTGAGACATGAAACAGATAGATGGGAGGGCATACAGGATGTTGCCAATTTATTAATGCGCAACTTGCCTAAATGGGTAGTGGAAACACTACAGTTTTATTCAACATCATTACGTCCAGCTGTGACGTTGTTACATTCAGCTGTTTATATCGACACAAGGTAGATACATGGAAATGCACCCTAGCAGGCATTTGTCACATC
Organism: Oncorhynchus kisutch; assembly: GCF_002021735.2. Classification (NCBI taxonomy): domain Eukaryota; kingdom Metazoa; phylum Chordata; class Actinopteri; order Salmoniformes; family Salmonidae; genus Oncorhynchus; species Oncorhynchus kisutch. The sequence continues at coordinate 43,788,178 of NC_034174.2, read as the reverse complement.
TATTTTCCATGCAAGCTTTCTAAATGTCGACAAAAAAAATCAAGGGAGAAGTTCATGGAAACATACTGTATCTACTGAATGTCCCTTTGAGCATGGTGAAGTTATTATTGCACTCTGGAGGGTGTGTTAATACACCCAGTCACTACAAAGATACAGGCATCCTTCCTAACTCAGTTTACGGAGAGGAGGAAAACCACTCAGGGATTTCACCATGAGGCCAAACTACACTGGAGTTACTTACCAAGGTGATATTGAATGTTCCTGAGTGGCCTAGTTACAGTTTTGACTTAACTCGGCTTGAAAATCAATGTCAAGACTTGAAAAAGTCTGTCTAGCAAAGATCAACAACCAACTTGACAGAGCTTGAAGATTTTTTGAAGATTGTACGATCCAGGTTTGCAAAGCTCTTCGAGACTTACACGGAACCCACACCGGCTGCTTGCGTGCTCCATCGTGTGTAAATGTATTTTGTCCCAACCACGCTAAACGCAATCACGACACGCAGGTTAAAATATCAAAATAAAATCTCAATTTGGGGACAGGTCAAAAAGCATAAAATGTTTATGGCAATTTATCTAGCTAGCTTGCACTTGCTAGATAATTTGTCCTATTTAGCTTGCTTGCTGTTGCTATCTAGTTTGTCCTGGGACATAAACATTGAGTTGTTATTTTACCTGAAATGCACAAGGTCCTCTACTCAAAAAATGAATCCACACATAAAACGGTCAACCGAATCGTTTCTTGTCATCTCTCCTCCTTTCAGGCTTTTTCGTCTTTCGTCTTTCAGTCACCCATGTGGGTATAACCGATGAGGAGATGGCACGCCGGTACCTGCTTCTATAAACCAATGAGGAGATGGGAGTGGCAGGACTTGCAGCGCGATCTGCGTCACAATTAGAACTGACTTCTAAGCCCTTGGCAACACAGACGCTCGTTGGTGCGAGCAAGCAGTGTGGGTGCAATAATTTAATAATATAGATTTCTACATTTATTTTGCAACGCTCGCGCATGCGATGCGGGTGCTGTAGTCAAGGTATTACTCAGAAGGACAGCTTCCAAAGGTGATTCTAACATGTATTCACTCAAGAGGTTGAATACTCCTTTAATTAAGATATTTTAGTATTTTATGTTCCATTATTAACATTTTAAAAATGTTCTTCAACTTTGACATTACAGAGTATTTTTAAGTCAATCATTGACAAAAAATGGCACTTTGTAAACACAACAAAATGTGGAAAAAGTCAAGGGTGTGAAAATGTTCTGTAGGCACTGTAGAGGAACAGACAGAGAGGCGGGGTTAGAGACACAGAAATAAAAAGAGAGAGAGAAAGCAAGAGAAATAAAGATGGAGTGTGAGCTTGTTTTCCGCAAGGCTCTCCAGGAGACATGAGTCAGCACAATAACCTGGTATGTGTGTCTGGTCTGGTCTGACAGAGAGCTAAACACAAGACATTCACCAAGAGAAAAACACTCACCTCACTGTCTAGCATCCCGACAGCTAGCTACTGTTGTCTACCCTCTGCCAAACGTACCCTTCTGCCAATAGCTATAGGCAGGAACAGGAGGTAGAGAGGAGATTACGTTTTCTCTCCTCCTCTTTTTTAAGATAGCTGTAGCTGCTTTTTGGATTTGGCATCAACTACTGTAACATGTTGTGGTTTCTGCTCCTAATAGAATAGGATACTGTAGCTGTATCCAGCTTCTGATCAGGCAAATCCTCCTCATACAGTCTGTCATTTCAGGAACAATGATGGCAGTACACTCAAAATACTGTGACAACTCTCAATTGGAGGAACTGGGTTTAAGTTATGTTCATGTATTATAAAAATATACTTTGTGAAGTAAGAGTATATGAGTGGGAATGTCATTACTGGGTATAGGGTGTGAGTGCATGTAAAAAACCATACTGTCCTCTGTTCTCTTTGTCCTCTATCCTTTCTATCCTCTCTGTCCTCGCTCTGCTCTTTGTCCTCTGCAGAGTTTAACATCTCTAGTTTCTGTCGGGAGGTGGGTCCTCTGTCGTACTCCAGGATGAGGATCCTTCGTCTGGACGGGAACAAGATGTCCTATCATCTACTACCACCTGAATGGGTCTACTGCCTCCGAGTCCTGCACCACATATACATCTAACCCTGACCTCGTACCTCTAACCCTCTGACCCTGCCACAACCCTGCTTTGAAGCTTACCTGGAAAGATTCTGTCAAGATTCCACAGGTCTGAACATTCAGAAATTAACACACACACACATGCACATCAGTACGTCATTCAAACGCACATCCTTCAAACACACATCACTCATGCCCACTCGGACGCACGTTTGGACACACACAAACGCAAGCAAACGCTTACATGCTCTCAGAACAGGTCTTCAATACTCAATACATTTATTTTTTTTGTTATTTTTTTTATCCTCCAGGAGTAGAGCTGATGCTCATTTAATGTTGTTTTGCTAGTCTCACTGTAGCCACTTCATCCTGTAACACAGTCTGATCAGTGTATGAAGCACGTAGTCATTAAAATCATCCACAAACATCACCCACCAAGGCTTGTTAATACATCACAGTACTGTAGAGTCAACTTGGAGTTGAACTGATCCAACACACACGTATTAATGCGCACATTGTATGCGTTTTGTTACTGTCAAGTTTTACAATATCATCAATGTTTTGCTCTAAGGTCAAATGATGTGCTCTATCGGATGTATGACTGTAACGCATTGTTTTTGCATATGAACAGAACAATAAAAGTTACACCATTATCAATTGTTTTTACTGTGTTTTTACGAGTGATGTAGACATGAAATACTATCTGTTTCATATAACACAAAACCTTTGTCAATCCAGAGCGTTAGTCTCTATAAACCTAGATTGGTCTCATTAGTCTAGATCCTGTTCCTGTTTGCTCTATGGGTAGCTAGCGCTCGGTATGAGAGACACAAAAACTATACCTTCACTATGAACACAGCCCATAACGGCCTGCTGTTATATTCATGGTAACACAAGGTTTGTTATTCCTGAATATCAGTTTCCTAGACCTAGAAATCACACATAATATAACCCTATCCCTAGACACACATTAATAGAGGTATAGGTTGCCCAACATTCTGGAAGAAAATCAGCTTTGGCTTATGGTTTGCATATTATCACAAATAAAGTTTTAGGGTAGTCAACTGACATTAGCTTTAGCTGTAAGCTAGCCAGCTGAATGTAATATATTTTGCTAGCTAACTAGCAAGCTAACAGGTATCTTTGTTGTAAATTGGTGTACCCTGTATAAGGACATTGTTTTGCCAAACAGTAAATGAATAAATATTTTCAATATGTCTACATGCCATGTGTCATTATTCAACTGTGCTTATTAAGCAAAATTACAGGGCCTTCAGAAAGTATTCATACCCCTTGACCTATTCCACATTTTGTCGTGTTACAGCCTGAATTCAAAATGGATTAAATGGATTATTTTTCACCCATCTACACACAATACCCCATAATGACAAAGTGAAAACATGTTTTAAGAAATATTTATAGATGTATTGAAAATTAAATACAGAAATAACTATTTTACATAAGAATTCAAACCCCTGAGTCAATACTTTGTAAAAGCACATTTGGCAGCACTTACAGCTGCGAGTCTTTCTGTAATGTCAAAGTTGAAGAAAAATGTCTACATTTAATTTTATTTATGGAAAATAAATCACTAATATATGTTGATTAGATAAGTATTCAACCCCATGTGTCAATACATGTTAGAATCACATTTTGGCAGAGCTTACAGCTGTGTTTTTGTTATAGAGCACCTCCTCTCAACTGCCCACTGCACTGAGGCTAGGGAACATGGTCACCACTGATAAATCCATGATAATCGAACATTTCAAGAAGCATTCCTCAAGGGCTGGCCATGCCTTCCTCCTGGCTACTCCAACCCCGGCCAACAGCTCTGCCCCCCCGCAGCTACTCGCCAAAGCCTCCCCAGCTTCTCCTTCACCCAAATCCAGACAGTAGATGTTCTGAAAGAGCTGCAAAACGTGGACCAATACAAATCAGCTGGGCTAGACAATCTGGACCCTCTCTTTCTAAAACTATCTGCCGCCATTTTTGCAACCCCTATTACCAGCCTGTTCAACCTCTCTTTCGTATCGTCCGAGATCCCTAAAGATTGGAAAGCTGCCACGGTCATCCACCTCTACAAAGAGGGTGACACCCTAGACCCAAACTGTTACAGACCTATATCCATCCTGCCCTGCCTATCTAAAGTCTTCGAAAGCCAAGTCAATAAACAGGTCACTGACCATTTCGAATCCCACCGTACCTTCTCCGCTGTGCAATCCGGTTTCCGAGCCAGTCACGGGTGCACCTCAGCCATGCTCAAGGTACTAAACGATATCATAACCGCCATCGATAAAAGACAGTACTGTGCAGCCGTCTTCATTGATCTGGCCAAGGCTTTCGACTCTGTCAATCACCGTATTCTTATTGGCAGACTCATTAGCCTTGGTTTTTCTAATGACTGCCTCGCCTGATTCACCAACTACTTTGCAGACAGAATTCAGTGTGTCTCTATGGGGGTACCACAGAGTTCAATTCTCAGACCGACTCTTTTTTCTGTATATATCATTGATGTTGCTCTTGCTGCGGGCGATTCCCTGATCCACCTCTACGCAGACGACACCATTCTGTATACATCTGGCCCTTCCTTGGACACTGTGCTAACTAACCTTCAATCGAGCTTCAATGCCATACAACACTCCTTCCGTGGCCTCCAACTGCTCTTAAACGCTAGTAAAACCAAATACATGCTTTTCAACCGTTCGCTGCCCACACACGCTCGCCAGACTAGCATCACCACCCAGGACGGTTCCGGCCAAGAATATATGGACAACTATAAATACCTAGGTGTCTGGCTAGACTGTAAACTCTCCTTCCAGACTCATATTAAACATCTCCAATCCAAAATCAAATCTAGAATTGTCTTTCTATTTTGCAACAAAGCCTCCTTCACTCACGCCGCCAACCTTACCCTAGTAAAACTGACTGTCCTACCGATCCTCGACTTTGGCGATGTCATCTACAAAATAGCTTCCAACACTCTACTCAGCAAACTGGATGCAGTCTATCACAGTGCCATCCGTTTTGTTTCCAAATCACCTTATACCACCCACCACTGGGACCTGTATGCTCTAGTTGGCTGGCCCTCGCTACATATTCGTTGCCAGACCCACTGGCTCCAGGTCATCTATAAGTCTATGCTAGGTAAAGCTCCGCCTTATCTCAGTTCACTGGTCATGATAACAACACCCACCCATAGTGGGTACGTTCCAGCAGGTATATCTCACTGGTCACCCCCAAAGCCAACACTTCTTTGGCCGTCTTTCCTTCCAGTTCTCAGCTGCCAGTGACTGGAACGAATTGCAAAAATCGCTGAAGTTGGAGACTTTTATTCCCTCACCAACTTTAAACATCAACTATCTGAGCAGGTAACCGATCACTGCAGCTGTACATAGTCCATCTGTAAATAGCCTACCCAATCTACCTACCTTCTCCCCATACTGTTTTTATTTAATTTACTTTTCTGCTCTTTTGCACACCAGTATCTCTACTTGCACATCATCATCTGCTCATTTATCACTCCAGTGTTCATCTGCTAAATTGTAATTATTTGCTCCTATGGCCTATTTATTGCCTACCTCCTCGTGCCTTTCTTTTTTCTACTGTGTCATTGACTTTGTATTATTGGCTTGTTTATTGTTTACTCCATGTGTAACTCTGTGTTGTTGTCTGTGTCACACTGCTTTGCTTTATCGTGGCCAGGTCGCAGTTGCAAATGAGAACTTGTTCTCAACTACCTTAGCCTACCTGGTTAAATAAAGGTGAAAAAATGTTTAAATAAAATAATAGTCTCTAAGAGCTTTCCACACCTGAATTGTGCAACATTTGCCCATTACTCTTTTTAAAATTATTCAAGCTCTTTCAAATTGGTTGATGATCATTTCTAGTCAACCATTTTCAGGTCTTGCCATAGATTATCAAGTAGATTTAAGTCAAAATTGTAACTCGGCCATTCAGAAACATTCATTGTCTTCTTGGTAAGCAACACCATTGTAGATTTTGTCCTGTGTTTTAAGTTATTGTCCTGCTGAAAGGTGAATTCATCTCCCAGTGCCAGTGTATTGTGGAGTAACTACAATGTTGATCCATTCTCAGTTTTCTCCTGTTACAGCCACTACACTGTAACTGTTTTAAACTCACCATTGGCCTCAGGGTGAAATCCTTGAGCTATTTACTTCCTCACCAGCAACTGAGTTAGAAAGGACGCCTGTATATTAGTAGTGACTGCGTGTATTGATACAGCATCCAAAGTGTAATTAATAACTTCATCATACTCAAAGTGATATTTAATGATTTTTTTTTTTTTTTTACCCATCTACCAATAGGTGCCCTTCTTTGCAAGGCATTGGAAACCCTCCTTGGTCTTTGTGGTTGAATCTGTGTTTGAAATTCACTGCTCGACAGATGGACCTTACAGATCATTTAATGTGTGGGGTACAGGGATGAGGTAATCATTCAAAAATCATATTAAGCACTATTAATGCCAACAGAGTCAATGCAATTGACTCCTGAACTTATTTAGGCTTACCATAAGAAAGGGGTTGAATACTTTTTGACTCAAGACATTCAACACATCACACAAGCCACTGGCCATAAAAGCCTGTGGCTCCATCCCAAATGGCATGCAATTTTCTACATAGATCACCACTTTTGAGCAGAGCCCTATGAAATGTCATGCCAGCGATGACTGCACTCTAGCAGGGATTAAGTCATGGTGAGGAGGGAGGAGGGCTGTGTAAGGAAACTCTCTGGTTCTATCATGGTCCTGGGCACATTGTTGTACACGCTACCCTAAAACACAGCATCGTCACAGCTCCATTACACTGACTTTCCACATCTCAACTCTCCTGTTGTCCGTGTCAGGACACAGGCATATTTCCATCAAGTTTGTGGCCGGTTGCTGTTGGAGTGAATTGAGGCTTTGCTTTGCAGTTCTATGTGTTGTAGAGTTACTTAATGTTAAGATACTGGCTGTGTCTGAAATCTGGCTTGCCTACTACTAACATTAACTGCATACGGTGTATTAATGGTACTGCATACTATTTAGAACGTACTGTTTAGTAAAAATGAGCAACAAATAACAGCATTTCATCCTACTGAGAATATGGCATATCATTGCGCAATTGCATGGATTTCTGCCATCCTTTTGTTTTGGTACAGCACGTTCCCTCAGCTGATTATCAACTGTTGCCAGACACACGGGTGCAGCGAACTCTACTAGATGAAAACTGAAATGATACTGAATTGTTTTTTATTTACAACGCAAGCACAGGTATTCAAACAAGGCCACTGTCTCCCTGGCCTGGACCTATACCAGGAACCGGTTTGCAGCCTCCTCTGTTTTCTGGTTCAGAGGCGACGGGGTATATTCCACACAACCTGTTTCTGCATTCCCTGGCCCTGTAGTGTTAGAGTGTTTAGAGCCCTGGCTTATATTTAGCTGTTCTCTGGGTTGCAGAGTTAGTGAATGTTAAGCTCCTGTCTCCCTGGCCTGGAACCATCTCTGTCTGTTCTTCTATTTGCGGCGCTACTCCCTGCCTCTGTTGTGTGAGTCTGGCCTGTAGTGTTGGTCTATTTAGTATCCTGGGTTAGCTGTTCCCTCTGTTGTACTGTTGGTGTATAAGCCCCAGCAGCTCACGCTCTACTTCCTCTTTGCTCACCTCCCCCCCTTCCTTACCCCAGACACCTGAGCCCTCCCTCACACCCATCCCACTTTTTTCCCTTCTCCAAGCCCTCCCTTCATCCTCTCACCCCGTGCCTCCATCCTCCTAGCCTGGCCTGGCCTCTGCATTCCCCATCCTCTGAGTACTTAAGGAAGCAGGGCGGCTCCCTTGTGGACACTTAAGACAGGGGAAAGAGTGAACCAAGAGGAAATTAATGAACCAGCAGGAGGAGGAGGGGGGAGGGGGGATGGAGAAAGCAAATAACTTTAGAATCAATTAGAGTTATGCTGTTACTCTTCAGAACCAAACACAGTTCTACCGTTCCCAAATTCAGCTTTGGAAAACTAAGACACTCAGCTCTGACTCGCCTCTCAATAAACCAGTTCCCCAGTGTTGAACATTTTCGAAAAGTGAACTCGGCGATGTAGTGGAGAGCCAACACGCATAAACGTTAGCATTTATGCCACTCGCCACCTGTAATTTTCGACCAATGTTCAATGCTGACCTGCTTTATTTTACCACTGGTTTTAACACACTGTACCTGTTAACACCCTGCTTTACACTGGGCGGGATGTGAGCTTTTTTTTTCCACTTAATGAGCTCTTAATGATACTGTCTGCTCATGTTTCAGGCCTCCCTGCTAGACACTGCTGTGTGTGTGTATACAGATTTATAGGCTTGTTTTACAAGGCTGGGATCTCATCTCATTTGTAAGACAGAGGGATGCTGACTCGGATGGACTTTCATTGTTACTTCACAGCATGGACAACATACCAGTTAATCAGATTGTCCTCAACAGCACACAACACTTCATGACGCCGGAAGTGTTTATATCATAACACTATCATAAAGTCTGAGTGGTAAGGGAAAACATTCTGGCTGTCAACACAAGAACAGGGACATCTATCAAAATGTCGCTAGTTCAACAAAAACAATAGTTTTGTCATTGAAGACCCACACCATCTGGAGAATTATGTCAACATAAAATATATATAAACCTCGATCGGACCCTTTTTTTAAAGTATCGCCTGAAATGACACCCAAATCTAACTGCCTGTAGCTCAGACCCTGAAGCAAGGATATGCACTTTCTTAGTACCATTTGAAAGGAAACACTTTGAAGTTTATGGAAATGTGAAAGGAATGTTGGAGAATATAACACATTAGATCTGGTAGAAGAAAATACAAAAAAAATCTTTTTTTGTATTTTGTGTACCATCACCTTCAAAATGAAAGAGAAAGGCCATAATGTATTATTCCAGCACAGGTGAAATTTAGACATTGGCCACTAGATGGCAGCAGTATATGTGCAAAGTTTTAGTCTGATCCAATGAACCATTGCATTTCTGTTCAAAATGAAGTATCAAGACTGACCAAGTGTGACTAATTTGTTTATTAATAACTTTTCTTGTTTAAAACTGTGCACTCTCCTCAAACAATAGCATGGTATTATTTCACTGTAATAGCTGCTATAAATTAGACAGTGTAGTCAGATTAACAAGAATGTAATATTTCTGCCAATATCAGATATGGCTATGTCCTGGGAAATGTTGTTGTTACTTACAACCTCAGGCTAATCGCATTAGCCTATGTTAGCTCAACTGTCCCACAGGGGACCCTTAGCCAATGCAGCTGTTTTTATTTCAATATCAAATCATTTCTGGGTAACAATTAAGTACCTTACTGTGATTGTTTTGAATTCATCAAATGGTCAATAAGATACAAAATAGCCTCTTAGCAAAGGAAGCTTAGCAATATCTTAAGCAAGATTTTTGCTAGGACTGTCTGGGAGTGGTCTGAGTGGGGAGGGGAAAACTTAAAATTAGTTGTTATTGGCAGAGAGCTTTGGAACTCTCGTTCTTATTGGTCAGTTAACTAATTTGCCACATGGTGATGTCATCATGGAAGGCCAGTATACCTGCACATTGTAAATATGGTATTGGAGCTGACCCGGTATATACTGTAGCTGACTTACTTTCTCGTGTTCTTATTTCATATTTGTATATCCCATCTGTTTTGTTTTACCTTATGTTTTTAGTACTACATTGATATTGGTTACTGCATTGTTGTGTTTAAGAGCTTGCAAGAAAGATATTTCACTTGACATTCAAACTTGAAACAGGCTGAGATTACAGGCAGTCTACAAACAACTCTTACACTAAAAAGTCATTAGCATAATTATCACAATTTTACAATATCATTCCAACTTCATAGTGTAGAAATATATATGAAAGACAGGAAATCATGTTTTTGACAGCTGTTACGGTTTTCTAGGTGTGAAGGATAGTCGGACCAAAATGCAGCGTGTAGATTGCGATCCATGTTTAACGAACAACGTGAAAACACGAATAAACACAAAACACTACAAAACAAAGAACGTAACGAAAACCGAAACAGCCTATACTGGTGCAAACTAACATAGAGGACACTAAGGACACTAAGGACAATCACCCACGACAAACTCAAAGAATATGGCTGCCTAAATATGGTTCCCAATCAGAGACAACGATAAACACCTGCCTCTGATTGAGAACCGCTCCAGACAGCCATAGACTTTGCTAGATAACCCCACTAGCTACAATCCCAATACATACACACCAAAACCCCAAGAAAAAAAAAAACACACCACAATACAAAAACCCCATGCCACACCCTGGCCTGACCCAATACATGAAGATAAACACAAAATACTTAGACCAGGGCGTGACAGAACCCCCCCCCCTAAGGTGCGGACTCCTGAACGCACCTCAAAACAATAGGGAGGGTCCGGGTGGGCGTCTGTCCATGGTGGCGGCTCCGGCCCAGTCAATGTCTTAGTCCCCTCTCCTCGCGTCCCTGGATAGTCCACCCTCGCCGCCGACCATGGCCTAGTAGTCCTCACCCAGAACCCCACTGGACTGAGGAGCAGATCGGGACTGATGGACAGCTCGGGAGTGAGAGAAAGCTCGGGAGTGAGAGGAAGCTCGGGAGTGAGAGGAAGCTCGGGAGTGAGAGGAAGCTCGGGAGTGAGAGGAAGCTCAGGCAGGTAGGTAGATCTACCAGATCCTGGCTGGCTGGTGGTTTCAGCAGATCCTGGCTGACTGGCAGATCCTGGCTGACTGGCAGATCCTGGCTGACTGGCGGATCTGGCGGATCCTGGCTGACTGGCGGATCCTGACCGACTGGCAGATCCTGGCCGACTGGCAGATCCCGGCCGACTGGCAGATCCCGGCCGACTGGCAGATCCCGGCCGACTGGCAGATCCCGGCCGACTGGCGGTTCTGGCAGATCCCGGCTGACTGGCGGATCTGGAAGAGTCTGGTTGACTGGCAGATCTGGAAGAGTCTGGTTGACTGGCAGATCTGGAAGAGTCTGGTTGACTGGCAGATCTGAAAGAGTCTGGTTGACTGGCAGATCTGAAAGAGTCTGGTTGACTGGCAGATCTGAAAGAGTCTCGTTGACTGGCAGATCTGGAAGAGTCTGGTTGACTGGCAGATCTGGAAGAGTCTGGCTGACTGGCAGATCTGGAAGAGTCTGGCTGACTGGCAGATCTGGAAGAGTCTGGCTGACTGGCAGATCTGGAAGAGTCTGGCTGACTGGCAGATCTGAAAGAGTCTGGCTGACTGGCAGATCTGAAAGAGTCTGGTTGACTGGCAGATCTGAAAGAGTCTGGTTGACTGGCAGATCTGAAAGAGTCTTGTTGACTGGCAGATCTGGAAGAGTCTGGTTGACTGGCAGATCTGGAAGAGTCTGGTTGACTGGCAGATCTGGAAGAGTCTGGCTGACTGGCAGATCTGGAAGAGTCTGGCTGACTGGCAGATCTGGAAGAGTCTGGCTGACTGGTGGATCCTGGCAGACTGAAAGATCTGGCTGCTCCATGCTGACTGGCGGCTCTGGCTGCTCCATGCTGACTGGCGGCTCTGGCTGCTCTATGTAGGCTGACAGCTCTGGCGGCTTCTTACAGACTGGCAGCTCTGGCGGCTCCGTGCAGACTGGCAGCTCCTTGCAGACTGGCAGCTCCTTGCAGACTGGCAGCTCCGTGCAGACTGGCAGCTCCGTGCAGACTGGCAGCTCCGTGCAGACTGGCAGCTCCTTGCAGACTGGCAGCTCTGGCTGCTCCATGCAGACTGACAGCTCTGGCTGCTCCATGCAGACTGACATCTCTGGCTGCTCCATGCAGACTGACATCTCTGGCTGCTCCATGCAGACTGACAGCTCCATGCAGACTGACAGCTCTGCATGGAGCATAACACGGTGCCTGCCCGGTCTCTCTAGCCCCCCGGTAAGCACAGGGAGTTTGCGCAGGTCTCCTACCTGGCATAGCCATACTCCCTGTGAGCCCCCCCCCAATACATTTTTGGGGCTGACTCTCAGGCTTCCATCCGCGTCGCCGTGCTGCCTCCTCATACCAGCACGTCTCCGCTTTATCCGCCTCCAGTTCTTCCTTGGGGCGGCGATATTCTCCAGCCTGAGCCCAGGGTCCTTTACCGTCCAGTTCCTCCTCCCATGTCCATTTCTCCAGGTGGTGCAACCTCTCCCACTGCAGCTGCTGCCTCTGTTGCCTCTCCTGTGGCTCCTGCCTGTTGACACGCTGCTTGGTCCGTTTGTGGTGGGTGATTCTGTTACGGTTTTCTAGGTGTGAAGGATAGTCGGACCAAAATGCAGCGTGTAGATTGCGATCCATGTTTAATGAACAACGTGAAAACACAAATAAACACAAAACACTACAAAACAAAGAACGTAACGAAAACCGAAACAGCCTATACTGGTGCAAACTAACATAGAGGACACTAAGGACAATCACCCATGACAAACTCAAAGAATATGGCTGCCTAAATATGGTTCCCAATCAGAGACAACGATAAACACCTGCCTCTGATTGAGAACCACTCCAGACAGCCATAGACTTTGCTAGATAACCCCACTAGCTACAATCCCAATACATACACACCAAAACCCCAAGACAAAACACACCACAATACAAAAACCCCATGCCACACCCTGGCCTGACCCAATACATGAAGATAAACACAAAATACTTAGACCAGGGCGTGACAACAGCACTGGGCCTTTAATAGTTATAATATAAAATATTGTTGTATTTATAATATATCATAATTATATCAACATAAAACAGGACCAATAAATTAAACGCAAATTAAATTAAATTAATTCACAACATTGGTATACTACATTGGGAGTGATGAATGTGAGGAAGGAAAGTGGATTTAAATCACTAGTTTCAGCTGGAGCCTCATAGGAGTCTCTCTGACTGAGAATAAACACTCAAATCATCTTGGATTCATTATCAACTGATCTTTTCATTTTCCTTTCCTTCCTCGCCCTACTGGAGTCACAAAGGCTTTCTTTGTTTCTCTATTTCTGCTGAGCTCTCTGTGTCCTGCGCAACTTCATTTGTTTGCTTCTTTCTTTTTTTCTTTCTCTCTTCTCTCAATGTATTGATGGTCTAAAATGATCTCATCTACCCACACAATCTCATACGTTGACCACATGTGGCTTACAGTAACACACCCATGCACGCATACACATGAACACACACACACACACACACACACACACACACACACACACACACACACACACACACACACACACACACACAGTTCATGCTGCGCAAGAGACAGCTCAGCACACAACTACCTTCCAGTAGGTACATGCGTCCATGCATGTGTATTTTTGTGTCGACCATGCATGTGTGTTTTTGTGTCAACCATGCATGTGTGTTTTTGTGCCGACCATGCATGTGTATTTTTGTGCCGACCATGCATGTGTATTTTTGTGCCGACCATGCATGTGTATTTTTGTGTCGACCATGCATGTGTGTTTTTGTGCCGACCATGCATGTGTGTTTTTGTGTCGACCATGCATGTGTGTTTTTGTGTCGACCATGCATGTGTGTTTTTGTGTCGACCATGCATGTGTGTTTTTGTGCCGACCATGCATGTGTATTTTTGTGTCGACCATGCATGTGTATTTTTGTGTCGACCATGCATGTGTATTTTTGTGTCGACCATGCATGTGTATTTTTGTGTCGACCATGCATGTGTATTTTTGTGTCGACCATGCATGTGTGTTTTTGTGTCGACCATGCATGTGTGTTTTTGTGCCGACCATGCATGTGTATTTTTGTGTCGACCATGCATGTGTGCATCTAAAATAAAGGTTAAATAAAACAAAACATCTGTGTATGGTGTCCCAGCTAACAACTCTAGGGAGAGAGAAGATGTTTGTAATGTTCCACTAATGTTGTACAGTTTTCCCTCAGTTAGGGGAACATTCTAGGGGAACATGCCCTCAGAACATGACTTTTTCTACATCTTGTTGTGCTCAATTGATTAAATTCAGAGTTTGTGTCACTGGCCTTCACACACAATACCACATAATGCTAAAGTGGAATTGTGTTTTAAGAAATGTTCTCATATGAATATAAAATGAAAAGCTGAAATGTCTTGAGTCATTAAGTATTCAATCCCTTTGCAATGGCAATGCCTACATAAGCTCAAGAGTAAAATGTGCTTAACAAGTCAAATAATAAGTTGCATGGACTCACTCTGTGATCAATAATAGTATTAAAATTTCATTTTGAATGACTACCCCATCTCTGTACCCCACACATACAATTATCTGTCAGGTCCCTCAATCAAGCAGTGAATTTCAAACACACATTCAGTCACAAAGACCAAGGAGTTTTCCAATGCCTCACAAAGAAGGGCACCTATTGGTAGATGGGTAGAAACAAATATATCCCTTTGAGCATGGTGTAATTATTAATTACACTTTGGATGGTGTATCAATACAACCAGTCACTGCAAAGATACAGGTGTCCTTCCTAAGATTTGCCGGAAAGGAAGGATACCGCTCAAGGATTTCACCCTGAGGCCAATGGTGACTTTAAAACAGTTACAAAGTTTAATGACATTGATAGGAGAAAACTGAGGATGGATCAACAACAATGTAGTTACTCCACAATACTAACTTAATAGACAGAGTGAAAAGAAGGAAGTCTGTACAGATAAAAAAAAATATGCATCTTGCATTTTGTTTGCAATAAGGCACTAAAGTTCAACTGCAAAGAATGTGGCAAAGAAATTAACTTTTTTGTCCTGAATACAAAGTGTTACGTTTGGATTAATTCCAACACAACACATCACTGAGTACCACTCTCCATATGTTTAAGCATGGTGGTGGCTGCATCATGTTATTGGTAGTCTTGTAATTGTTAAGGACTGGATAAAAAAGGATAAAAAATTAACGGAATGGAGCTAAGCACAGGCAATATCCTAGAGGACAACCTGGTTCAGCTTGCTTTCCAACAGACACTGGTAGACAAATTCACCTTTCAGCAGGACAATAACCTAAAACACAAGGCCAACTATACACTGGAGTTGCTTACCAAGACGACATTGAATGTCCCTGAGTGACCTAGTTACATTTTTGGGCTTAAATTGGCTTGAAAATCTATGGCAAGACTTGAAAATAGCTGTCTAGCAATAATCAACAATACATTTGACAGAGTTTGAAAAAGAAAATGTAAATATTGCACAATCCAGGTGTGCAAATATCTCAGAGACTTTCCCAGAAAGACCCACAGCTTAATCGCTGCCATCGGTGATTCTAGAGCATATTGACTAAGTGGTGTGAATACGAACGTAAATTAGATATTTCTGTATGTCTTTTGCAAACATATTTGCTAAAATAATTAAAAACATGTTTTCACTTTGTCATTATGGGCAATTGTGTGTAGATGGGTGAGAAATACATACATTTAATCCATTTTGAATTCAGACTGTAACACAACAAAATAAGTCAAGGGGCATTCTGAAGGCACTGTATGTTAGGAAAAACCTTCTGAGAACCTTTTTAGGATGATGTTTTAGTGTTAAAGTTAGAACAGTATCTTAAGGTATTGTAGCATTGAGAGATTACGCACAACAACGGTTTCTACCACGAAACCACAAATCCCATAACCACCGAGGCCAAAATAACTCAAGTATGTCGCCATCGAAACGACTACCGCTACAATCGACCGGTTCCCTACGTTCCTGCACCAAACTCACACCAAGTGTCAGAGCACAAAGGTAACAAAGGGTTAAAAGATGATCAAAACGTAGACCAATGTTCTCTAGAAGTTCCACTATGTGAAGAACTAAAGTGAAAACATTTTGAGAAAAGGGTAAATGATAAGTCAGAAGGCCTAGATCTGCAGGAATTAACACCCTTATCAAGGATGTTAAAAATTCAATTTCTCCCGTTCTCACTCGAGACCCTATCCAGGGCCGGCTTGACCAAGAAACAAGCTCACAGGCTTTGTCTCTAGACTCTGATACAAAGGTTGCGATGATAAAGGTCAAAAGCTTCATTAAAGCCAAGCCCACTCAAAATCCGAAAAGTCGATCTGCTTTCACCTTGAACAGAAATGGCATCACGTCGTTGTGAACGACCACTCCACTTTGTGAGGAATATGTCCACTAAACGCGACTCTAAACGGCCATACCTAGAAACATTCCTAGGGGATTACTAACTTGTCATGTGCTAATTGATTCGGGCGCGACATTATCGCTCATCTCTCAAACATTGTTCAATGATCTCAAATGGGCTTTGAAGCCAAATAAACGTTGGTTAAAAGTGGAATGATGCGACACTACACTTTGAGGTTTCACTCTGACTACCTTGCCTCTCACATTAAGAGTCATGATGAAACTACACTTCCCAGACCGATCGTTCACCCTGTGTATGTTACCAGCCTTGAATCTGAACCCCTGCTACTCGGAGCAGACTTGATGGATCGGTTACTCCCACTGATGGATTGGAAAACCAACCGTGTATGGTCACAGGTCACAGTGCCTTTTCCACTGACCACACTGTCTTCCCCTAATGCTAGCTGCAATGCAGTCATCCAGGAGGGGTATCTGTCGAAAACACCCCTTGGGGAAAAAGACATTTCGAAACATCTTGGTGCAGTTATTACAATATCTCGACACATCCCATCAGCCAACCTGATTGACCATTCTCTTCATGATTTCGAGCCAGCAGTCTCTGTGAATGAGCAACCTTTCTCTTCCTTGAAGTCGTGCAATACAGTAGTTGAGATTAACTTCTCTTGCTCTTTGCACACTTCCGCAAGCACTGTGGCCTTCTCAGCAAGAAAAAAAGTGATGTGCAGAGGGCACTTTGCTTCCGATGATACATCTTCCGCTTTGTGTGGGACTGTCACCCCTTTCAATGACACTATTGGCGTCAGTCCAGCAACTGACCCAAAGACCAAACACTTTGTGATATCACAGACAGATATCCTTGTCTCAGTTCGCAGAAACTGAAGAGGTTGCCACACGTGGATGATGTGGTGACTGACAGGCCTCAACAGTCACTGAGCATTTTGAAGCACAAACACCAGGAGATTTGGTTGAAAGGTTACAGCCATTCTTATAACGCAGTCGCTGATAACTCGTACATAGGGTCTGACCTTTTCGTTTGTGCCTCAGATACAAACACCACCCGCTGGTGGGGAGGTCCAGAGACACAAAGGGGGGAATAATAGCCCAGACCCATGATGAGGCCGGTTCTCCGCTATGAGAACAGTGAGGATCAGACAGGCCACAAGATGGGGATTATCTTAGAACTTAACCACACTGGTCGTAAAATAAGTCCGGTGGACTTACACCTCCAAAACAAATGGCAAAAATTGTCATGTCTTGCCATGTATAGGTTCAACTACAATACAAATAGTGAATTGCTCTAATCATGTGTTCCTTTAGGATAACATTTCAGAATAAATCGGTAGGACAACTGGTCCCCTTGAGTACCAGTACCAATACCACAGTCAGTCCAGCGACATTCAGTAGGAGGATTAGAGACCTCCCAAGTTAAATTGCTTTTGATAATAGTGACAGGGGAGTTAGTAGTCACACAGATTGCAACACATGTAAGGAGATCTCCAGAACACTCTTCTGATGGTCAACACACATGCCACTAATAAATAGAACCCTTTCACGGCCTGACCTTAGAGAGCCTTTTAATGTCTCTATTTGGTTTGGTCAGGGTGTGATTTGGGGTGGGCATACAATGTTTTGTTATCTATGATTTTGTATTTCTATGTTTTGGCCAGGTATGGTTCTCAATCAGGGACAGCGGTCTATCGTTGTCTCTGATTGGGAACCATACTTTGGTAGCCCTTTTTCCCTCCTTTCTTTGTGGGAAGTTGACTTTGTTTGATGGCACTTGGCCTTAAGCTTCACGGTTTGTTTTTGTAGTGTTTACTGTTTTGTTCGGAGTAATTTTTATAAATAAAAAGAAAATGTACACTCACCACGCTGCACCTTGGTCCTCTCCTTTCAACAACGGTATCAAACCCTCCATTCAGGAGGAAAGTTATTAGAAGTCATGAACCATGATCACAACGCATACTTCCGTTGTGAGGTTATCTCCTCCGTGGATATCATAGCTATGAAATATACTTTTTTATACCTATCGCCACTTCAATAGTGGAAGACACAGTGACTTGTAGAAAAAACCACTACAGACTCCCTCGACACCAATTCTGACTGACATCCAGGCATTGACCTGAAAATTATCTGATTACGTCAGACTCATTCTGAAGAAGTTGTAGTCTACCAGGATACTTGGTTTTCTACCCTTGACAGGCTGGCTTGTGTAAGCATAAACACACATGTACAATGGAACGTCCAATAAGGATTTATGCTTGGATCACTGAAGGGTTGAGCAAAACGCCAGCATGGGTAAAATTGAACATCTATCCTGAGGCCTTTGACCCTACAGCTACCATACTCACCAGTTTACCCCCAGAAGTCCATTGATCATTCTTGCAGACTGCCCAAAACAAGTGCCTTACAGCTGTAGATTAATCATGTAGTTTTTAATTTAATATAGAACCCTAAGCAACACACCGCAAATTTGGAACACCCTAGACATGACACTAGAGACAATGCCATGAAAGTCATTTTGCCAAGACCTTGGACGTATATAGAATATGAGATGATTAAGAGGTGAGGACTATATTTTGTATTTATCTTTTGTTTAAGCTTTTATTCATTTTGTTAAATTTTCTTTGACACTTAGGAAGTGAGAACCATAAGCAACTTCCCCAGACAAACATCAGTTAGTGCCACAATGCCGCTCATTTGGGAGGAAATGTAGTTATTCATTTCACGAGTGTGTGCACGTTGTTAACATCTGCCTAAGTTACTGCCCAGATCTTCCTGAACAGGCAGTTAACCCACTGTTCCTAGGCCGTCATTGAAAATAAGAATCTGTTTTTAACTGACTTGCCTGGTTAAATAAATAAAAATAAATAAATAAAAACAGTGATCACCAACTGGACATCCGCTGCCCAGCCTTGGAGCGGTTTGCTTCTTTCGCAGAAACCCTACCCGGGTCAACCACCAGAGGGGGACCACAACAATGGTCCACAACCAAGACAAACCACGGTCATTTGTATGTTGGTTTGCAACATGCAGGATTATTGCAAGATCGAACCCAACAAAGGGGGACTGTCATGACATTGCCCCGTTGGGTAAGGTTTATGCCACCCCCATAAATACCTTTCCCCCTTTTCTCTCCACTCTGCAGAATGGACTCTTGGAAAGCCCTGTGTTACCACAGAGAAAGTATGGTAACATCAAAAGGTTGGGGAATGGAACAATATGTCCCTTTCTCAACCAGTTGAAAGTGTTCGTTTGTACCTAAAGAATAGGATGTCAGGTCAGTTGTTGTTTGGGGCATTATATCTGATGATCAGATTCATATGGAATTGCTGTGCAATTTAAATGTTTAAATATACCATTGTTTGTGAGAAGATAAAATTAGATTTTAGCTTCTAAATGCGAGAATTGTTTTTATAAATAAACTTATGCTCATTCAGTGGCCATGCCCAAGTGAACAGACATTGGTTGGAGAGGGATGAAACAGCCCTTCTCTTCCCCAGTACAAAAGCCCCTGTGTGCTGGGGTTGTGAATGGTTGAACGACTACTCTATCTACCAAAATTTAAATGAGACCAGATCACGTGGAGATGATGATCACCACGCTGGAATGGTCACTTTTGACTAGACCAGCCAGAATACAGCACAAACTAATTATGGCAACTTGGTATGAACTTTGAACTGTTATTCACTAAAGAAGAGATACATCCTAGACGTTGAGTTATCAGCTGCAGCTGTAAACGTACATGGCCTAGGAAAGGACAGACAATCTCCTAAGAATGACAGGGTATTTCAATGTATCCATGCCACAACAGTAAGACCAAAAATATTATTCAGAGGACAATATCGATCTCTCCTGGGCAAACCTGTCTTCCATCTTCGACCCATCTATCGAAGCTCAGCTCAGAGTAAATATGTATTTTGCATTTTCCTTTTCCGAATGGGCGGTTATCAGAATGCACAAGATCTGTATTTACAGTACCATAGCTTCTAAATAAGGGCCGATAGAGACCCAATCCTTTTGTTCCTCATTCTTCCCGCGCTTTCATTCAAACCCAACCCCCTTTTTATGTGTAACCAGCAGACATATCGGTTTCGTCCGCTAGGGACATTTTCTTTTCTGACATAATTAGTAATCAATGTATGATCCATCCTGTGTTTATGTAATTCTGTGTGATTATTTAAGTATTTAGTAAATAAATAATTATAACCAAATGTTTTATTGCTAATTCAACTTGTTAGCCAAGGTTCTCGAAGATAGCCAATAATTTTACGACATTCAGATGAGACTGAATAAGGTGACGATTAATAATCGACTGCTATTGATATAACATATTACCAGGTCTTTAAGAGTTTTTCCGGAAGACAACAGCTCTTTAAACATTCTTCCGTGTTGCCCCGACTTACTTGTTAATTACATTTACATGACTAGTTTAATCAGGTAATAGTAATTACACAGAATTGATTTAAATAGCATATCATGTAATTTTATCCATAGTAAAGACACTACAGCGCAGTCAGATGGAACAGAGCAAATGGGCATTTTAACATCATAGATTTTGCTGGTGGTAACTTGTGGAATAGACACCGGTTGGAATGCGGTTTTGACTAATCAGCATTCAGGATTAGACCCACCCATTGTATAATAATGGATTT
Organism: Oncorhynchus kisutch; assembly: GCF_002021735.2. Taxonomy (NCBI): domain Eukaryota; kingdom Metazoa; phylum Chordata; class Actinopteri; order Salmoniformes; family Salmonidae; genus Oncorhynchus; species Oncorhynchus kisutch. The sequence goes on along the minus strand of NC_034174.2, from coordinate 43,767,317 downwards.
CTCTAGGGCGTGTGCTTATTTGGCCAGTAGTGTTAGGCCCAGTCATAGCAGCGGGAAATAGGGGTGCTGAGGTTGTTGCAGCACCCCCTAGAAAATCAGAATAAAAGATATTAATAACAAAAAATATTTTTTTAAATATTTTTTACAAAAGTAGTGCACTTGGCCTTTAATAGTGCTGTATTAGCAGACCGAACAAAAAAAAAAAAAAAACACAGCACCTCCACCACCAAACTATGTCCCGCGCCTATGGGTCCTGTCCAGAAGAAACTCTTACTCCCTAGGCACTTGAGTTGATCTGAAACAACTTGATAGGTGTAAACAATAGGGTGAATTCACAGTAGAGAATGATAGAGGCCTCTAGTGGCCAAAATGTCATTTTAGCATGGGCAGCGCCATTGATGGCTACCATAACTTTAATGTAGTCAACTCGGTGGGACTTCCAATTTCATTGGCTGATCCCTCGTGAACACCTTGTTGCAGTCAGGTCCAACTGGGTAATCAGAAGGGATCAGTCCATTGTGAAGAAGAAAATGTACTACTTCAAAATGGAGATTGCTTCAATGGCGCTGCCCGGGCACACATAGATGCCATAAAGGGAACTACTGTATATAGGGATGTTCTCTCTATCATTCTCAATGAAATGCACTTTGAAGTAAATCTCAGCTCTGTTAAAATCACAATCAAGAACATATTTTATTGATCATAGTGATTCAGGAGTATCATTTAAACTGGTTACTATTCCCCACCAACATTAGGCAGAAATACAGAAAGTCCCTAATTAGCTTTTTTTCATCAATAACTATGGTATGGGCAGGGCTCGTGTATCACTAAGTTGATCACTAATATTCTAAAGCTGAGCCATTTGCTTGTGCTCTGTTGCGCAGTAAAGTCATGGCCAAAAGTTTTTGAAAATGACACAAATAGTAATTTTTGCAAAGTTTGCTGCTTCAGTGTCTTTCGATATTTATGTCAGAAGTTACTATGGCATACTGAAGTATAATTACAAGCATTTCATAAGTGTCAAAGGCTTTTATTGACAATTACATAAAGTTGATGCAGAGTCAATATTTACAGTGTTGACCCTTCTTTTTCAAGACCTCTGCAATCCACCCTGGCATGCTGTCAATTAACTTCTGGGCCACATCCTGACTGATGGCAGCCCATTCTTGCATAATCAATGCTTGGAGTTTGTCAGAATTTGTGGGTTTTTGTTTGTCCACCCACCTCTTGAGGATTGATCACAAGTTCTCAATGGGATTAAGATCTCGGGAGTTTCCTGGCCATGGACCCAAAATATTTATGTTTTGTTCCCCGAGCCACGTAGTTATCACTTTTGCCTTATGGCAAGGTGCTCCATTGCTGGTAAAGGCATTGTTCATCACCAAATTGTTCCTGAATGGTTGGGAGAAGTTGTTCTCGGAGGATGTGCTTCTTCTTTATTCATGGCTGTGTTCATAAGCAAAATTGTGAGTGGCTGAGAAGCAACCCCACACATGAATGGTCTCAGGATGCTTTACTGCTTTCGCTCCCTGCTTTTGCTTACTGCTTTCGCAGGGAGCGAGTGACAGACAGGAGCAGCTAATGGGTTTACTAACAAAGGAAGTTATTTCGGGTTTCGGGCAGGTCCAAAAGCAATCGGGCCTGGGTAGTGCAGGGCCTGAATATCACGGGCATGGCTAGGGCTCAGGCTTAAAATGCATGCATGTGCAGGGCTCTAATCAGTGGTTCACCAATCAGGGCCTTGATTGGCTCGGCAACAGTAACAAGACTTGATGTGTAATGACATTGTTTGGGGGGAGACATAAATGTTCTTGCAATGTTCCCATAAACATTTTCTAGAACAATATTCTGAGAAGATGGCAACATGTTTTGTGTATGTTTGGTTGGACATTGATGGAATATTCTGCTAACCAACAGAAAAATGGACACATTCATGTTTGTGCCACGTTCCCATGAAACGTGTCTAGAGCATTAATATCCTATGTTCTGAGAACATGACAACCAGCTTTTGGATAAGTTCTAGTTGACATTAAAGGGAATGGTCTCTTGGAAATATTCCTTGCACATCATGGGAAAATTCCTATGAAAAAGTGAGTAATTGACCTAATGAGAATCTTAATGGAACGTTACCTAAAGTTGTGGGAATGTTTGTTGTTAGATGGGTAGTTTGAACTGTGTACATGTATGGTGTGTGTGAGAGAGAGCAGTTGTAGCAATTTTGAGAAACCCCTTCTTTCTCCAGATCAGCACACCTGTCAGGTGGATGGCAGTCTTATGTAAGAGTCAGCTGAAGATAGGAGCCTTGGAGATGTGAAATGGAGCATGACCTTGTGCAGTCTGGGCTTAATGTTTACTGGAGATCTGCCAGCGTAACTCTAACTTTAATGTAAATCATACATTGGCCCGGCTAGCTGTCTGAATCGCCGTGACCCCAACCAACCTCACTACTCACTGGACCCTTATGATCACTCGATAAGCATGCCTCTCCTTAATGTCAATATGCCATGTCCATTGCTGTTCTGGTTAGTGTTTATTGGCTGATTTCACTGTAGAGCCTCCAGCCCTGCTCATTATACCTTATCCAAACTTTCAGTTCCACCTCCCACACATGCAATGACATCACCTGGTTTCAATGATGTTTCTAGAGACAATCTTTCTCATCATCACTCAAGACCTAGGTTTACCTCCACTGTATTCACATCCTACCATACCTTTGTCTGTACATTATACCTTGAAGCTATTTTATCGCCCCCAGAAACCTCCTTTTACTCTCTGTTCCAGACGTTCTAGACGACCAAATTTCAAAGCTTTTAGCCGTACCCTTATCCCACTCCTCCTCTGTTCCTCTGGTGATGTAGAGGTGAATCCAGGCCCTGCAGTGCCTAGCTCAACTCCTATTCCCCAGGTGCTCTCTTTTGATGACTTCTGTAACCGTAATAGCCTTGGTTTCATGCATGTTAACATTAGAAGCCTCCTCCCTAAGTTTGTTTTATTCACTGCTTTAGCATACTCTGCCAACCCGGATGTTCTAGCCGTGTCTGAATCCTGGCTTAGGAAGACCACCAAAAATTCGGACATTTTCCTCCCTAACTACAACATTTTCAGACTAGATAGAATGGCCAAAGGGGGCGGTGTTGCAATCTACTGCAAAGATAGCCTGCAGAGTTCTGTCCTACTATCCAGGTCTGTACCCAAACAATTTGAACTTCTACTTTTAAAAATCCACCTCTCTAAAAAGAAGTCTCTCACCGTTGCCACTTGCTATAGACTGCACTGAAGATAGGAAACACTGTCACCACCGATAAATCCACTATAATTGAGAATTTCAATAAGCATTTTTCTACAGCTGGCCATGCTTTCCACCTGGCTACCCCTACCCCAGTCAACAGCACTGCACCCCCCACAGAAACGCGCCCAAGCCTTCCCCATTTCTCCTTCTCCCAAATCCAGTCAGCTGATGTTCTGAAAGAGCTGCTAAATCTGGACCCGTACAAATCAGCCAGGCTAGACAATCTGGACCCTTTGTTTATAAAATGATCTGCCGAAATTGTTGCCACCCCTATTACTAGCCTGTTCAACCTCGCTTTCATGTCATCTGAGATTCCCAAAGATTGGAAAGCAGCTGCGGTCATCCCCCTCTTCAAAGGGGGGAACACCCAAACTGCTACAGACCTATATCTATCCGACCCTGCCTTTCTAAGGTCTTCAAAAGCCAAAATAACAAACACATTACCAACCATTTCGAATCCCACCATACCTACTCCGCTATGCAATCTGGTTTCAGAGCTGGTCATGGGTGCACGTCAGCCACGCTCAAGGTCCTAAACGATATCTTAACCGCCATCGGAAAGAAACAATACTGTGCAGCCGTATTCATTGACCTGGCCAAGGATTTCGACTCTGTTAATCACCACATCCTCATCGGCAGAATCGACAGCCTTGGTTTCTCAAATGATTGCCTCGCCTGGTTCACCAACTACTTCTCTGATAGAGTACAGTGTGTCAAATCGGAGCGTCTGTTGTCCGGGCCTCTGGCAGTCTCTATGAGGGTGCCACAGGGTTAAATTCTTGGACCGACTCTCTTCTCTGTATACATCAATGATGTCGCTCTTGCTGCTGGTGAGTCTCTGATCCACCTCTACGCAAATGACACCATTCTGTATACTTCTGGCCCTTCTTTGGACACTGTGTTAACAACCCTCCAGGTGAGCTTCAATGCCATACAACTCTCCTTCCGTGGCCTCCAATTGCTCTTAAATACAAGTAAAACTAAATCTATGCTCTTTAACCGATCGCTGCATGCACCTGCCCGCCTGTCCAACATCACTACTCTGGACGGCTCTGACTTAGAATATGTGGAAAACTACAAATACCTACATGTCTGGTTAGACTGTAAACTCTCCTTCCAGGCTCACATCAAACATCTCCAATCCAAAGTTAAATCTAGAATTGGCTTCCTATTTCGTAACAAAGCATCCTTCACTCATGCTGCCAAACATACCCTTGTAAAACTGACCATCCTACCAATCCTCGACTTTGGCGATGTCATTTACAAAATAGCCTCCAATACCCTACTCAATAAATTGTATGCAGTCTATCACAGTGCCATCCATTTTGTCACCAAAGCCCCATATACTACCCACCACTGCGACCTGTATGCTCTCATTGGCTGGCCCTCGCTTCATACTCGTCGTCAAACCCACTGGCTCCAGGTCATCTACAAGACCCTGCTAGGTAAAGTCCCCCCTTATCTCAGGTCGCTGGTCACCATAGCAGCACCCACCTGTAACACGCGCTCCAGCAGGTATATCTCTCTGGTCACCCCCAAAACCAATTCTTCCAGTTCTCGCCTCTCCTTCCAGTTCTCTGCTGCCAATGATTGGAGTGAACTACAAAAATCTCTGAAACTGGAAACACTTATCTCCCTCACTAGCTTTAAGCATCAGCAGTCAGAGCACCTCACAGATTACTGCACCTGTACATAGCCCATCTATAATTTAGCCCAAACAACTACCTCCTACCCTACTGTATTTATTTACTTTGCTTCTTTGCACCCCATTATTTCAATCTCGACTTTGCACATTTTTCCACTGCAAATCAACCATTCCAGTGTTTTACTTGCTATGTTGTATTTACTTTGCCACCATGGCCTTTTTTTGCCATTACCTCTCTTATCTCACTTGCTCACATTGTATATAGACTTATTTTTCTACTGTTTTATTGACTGTATGTTTGGTTTACTCCATGTGTAACTCTGTGTTGTTGTATGTGTCGAACTGCTTTGCTTTATCTTGGCCAGGTCACAATTGTAAATGAGAACTTGTTCTCAACTTGCCTACCTGGTTAAATAAAGGTGAAATAAAATTAAAAAATAAATAAAAACCATGAAATATTAATGAAACACTTGCATGAAAATGTATCTACTATCGTGTGTCACTGCTCTAAGTCTGTCTGTCTATCTGTATGATCTACAGGTAACTTCCAAAATAAAGGAAACACTTGAGTAAATGAGGGCTACAAAGTATATTGAAAGCAGGTGTGTCTCCTGAGTTAATTAAGCAATTAATATACCATCATGCTTAGTGTCATGTTGCTTAGTGCCCAGTTGCCCATTCTTTTGAGTACCATGGCTAGAAGATGCGATCTCAGTGACTATGAAGAGAGATCTCAAAGGATCATAGGGGGTTGAAAGGGTGTGTGTGTGCGTCTCAGTCACCAGATCTCAACCCAATTGAACACTTATGGGAGATTCTGTAGCACCCCTGAGACAGCATTTCCCACCACCATCAACAACCCAGCTAGCAATGAGGAATTCGGCCCAGAAACGGCCCTCTTCCGGGGGGCCGGAACTGATTGAATCTGCCCGGAATCGGGTGTCGGACTCGGCCCGGAATCGGGTGTCGGACTCGGCCCGGAATCAAAATGAATTACTGCCCAGAATCGACCCAAGTACATCGGGCCGTTTCCGTGTATCGGAATTCAGCCGACTTCGCCCGCATCTCACCAGAATCCCCCCAGAAGCGGCCCGATGCAAATGTAAATACATGTACACAAAATGACCACATTTTGTCATTTTAAATATGACTTATACATTTTATACATACAAATTATTCTCAGCAACAAAAAAGCATTTTGTGTCGGAGGAAACACCATACACCTGGTGACCGTGTCAGCATGCACGTGCCTAGCCCGCCAAGGGAGTCGCTACAGCACGATGGGAGAAGGACATCCCGGCCGGCCAAACCCGTCCCTAACTGTGCGTCATCTCATGGGTCTCCCGATCGCAGCCGGCACAGGTCTCGAACCAGCATCAGTAGCAACACAGTGACGCTGTGACGCAGTGTCTTAGACTGCTGCGCCACTCAGGAGGCTCCATCCACAAAGTTTTTAATGTTTATCATTTGCCTTGCACAAAGTATAAAAATATAAAAACACCATACGTGACTCTTCAAGAATTTCATTTCAATGTTAATTGTATTTTTTGATCACAGAAACAATGAGAAAATTTGGAAAAATAAATGATGAAATGTTAATTATATAAAGCAGCCCATGTGATCATCTACCAGAAAGTAGACCCAATCGGCCCGAGCCTTAATTAATACATTTGGGCCAGATAACTCACACTGGAATCAGCCCGAACTCAATCCCCGCATCCTAGCCATAAGTAATACTGCCGAAGGCGGCCCAGACTTGGGCCACATGACGTATGCCGAGTCGGACTCTCAGCCAGGTGCCCAGACTCTCAGCCAGAATCGGCCCAGATCCACTGTGCTAGATGGGAAACCACCAAATTATGGAATTTCTCGTGGAGGAATGGTGTTGCATCCCTCCAATAGAGTTACATCACTTGTAGAATATATGCCAAGACACATTGAAGCTGTTCTGACTGCTTGTGGTAGCCCAACACTTTATGTTGGTGCTTCCTTTATTTTAGCAGTTACCTGTATTATCATGTTACCGTTCTAGTTCTGTCTGTCTATCTGTCTGACCTATTATCTTGTGTTACTGCTCTAGGTCTGTCTGTCTATGTGTCTGATATTTATCTTGTGTTACTGCTCTAGGTCTGTCTGTCTATGTGCCTGATCTTTTATCTTGTGTTACTGCTCTAGGTCTGTCTGTCTATGTGTCTGATATTTATCTTGTGTTACTGCTCTAGGTCTGTCTGTCTATGTGCCTGATCTTTTATCTCGTGTTACGGCTCTAGGTCTGTCTATGTGTCTGATCTTTTATCTTGTGTTACGGCTCTAGGTCATGGTCTGGTTGTGTCTAATATGAGGGATGATTGATTGGCTGTGGTGAGCTCCTGACACGTGAAGCACATTATTAGTTCTCTTCTGTCTTACAGCCTTCAGCAGAAGACCTGGCCCAGATGTCTGAATGTAGAACTCAAGAAGATCCACTTGTCATGGCCAGAAGCAAAGGAAGCAGCCAGAAAGACCTGCAGAGTTGGGAAACATTACTACAAGCCCCATGTTCCTCCATAAATGAAGTGAATTAAGTGAGTAAGTCAGTCAGTTAAAGTCTTTAGCTGTCCTCCTACGTGGCTGGCTCGCCCCTCTGTCTGGCTGTGGTATAGATGGATGAGCTGCAGTGGGAGGTCCGTCAGCAGGCTCAGCAAAGAATCACCCATCTTGCATGCGTATGGACTTTGATGTTGGTTCCAAACTTTGGATACCCTTTACCATGCTTTGGCTGCTTTTGAATGGATTTACTTCGAGGGGTCTGTGCACAAAAAAAGGGTTTCCTCTCCCCCAAAAAACGTTGAGTTTCATTTCTTAGATTCATAACATATTATCTAATGTTCTTGTTGCCAAATTTCAACATTTTTTTTCCCATAAGCCTTTTTTTCTGCAAAATCACACTCATCCAACCTTAAGCAAGCTTAAAGCCTACTGCTCAAAGAGGGGGCAAAGAGGGATGGGCTATCAGTTGATCATAGCTAATACAGAATCAGCTAATTAGCTAGCTAGCTAGCAGCGGTGTAAAGTACTTAAGTAAAAATTCTTGAAAGTACTACTTAAGTCGTTTTTTGGTGGGTATCTGTACTTCACTATTTATATTTTTGGCAACTTTTACTTCTACTTCTTTACATTCCTAAAGACAATAATGTGCTTTTTACTCCATACATTTTCCCTGACACCCAAAAGTACATTTTGACAGGGTGATGTTCCAAATTCACAAATTTATCAAGAGAACATCCCTGGTCCTTCCTAGTGCCTCTGACCTGGCAGACTCACTAAACACAAATGCTTCATTTGTAAATTATGTCTGAGTGTTGGAGTGTGCCCCTGGCTATCGTTCAATAAAAAATTAATTGCACAATCTGGTTTGCTTACTATAAGGAATTTGAAATGTTTTACACTTTTACTTTTGATTCTTAAGTATATGTGAAACCAAATACTTTTAGACTTTTACTCAGGAGGTATTTTACTGGGTGACTTTCAGTTTTACTTTTCATTTTCTATCAATTAAAGGTATCTTTACTTTTACTCAAGTATGACAATTGAGTACTTTCTCCACCACTGCTAGTTAATGAGCTATTCTGTTGAAACAATCTATCTAGTCTTTACCTGTGATTATAGTTTGTTCTGCTGCTGACCTCTGCCTCTTAGGCCTACTAACAAAAAATTGAATTGAAGCCTACCGTGTTCCTGACAGTAAGATGACAGATGCAACTCAAAAGGTAGCAACTACGACACTGCTGTTTGGTGATGGTAGCTTCTGCCTGCAGGACGAGTGCAATGCACGCTCACATGGGGGCAGAGGGGCAGGCGAGGGGGAATGTTCCAAGATAAAACAATGAGAAATTAGCTAGTTTTATGGGCAATTCATTGAAACAACAACAGAGAAAATAGACAAAAAGTGAAATAAAAATGTAAAATAAAAAATGCCACCTACCTGAAAGGGCACTTCTCTCATAGGAGGTCAAAAGGGCAGGAGCTCAGGCAAGCTTAGACCTCTATCTGTGCACATGCCTGGCATCACTCCCACTCTTGGGAGCCTTTCAAGTTTTTTTTTTCAGTATATATTTTGCTGATTCAGGTCCGTGGTTTTGATGAACATTAAATGATAGATAACTTTGTAAAACGTTGTGATGTAGAAATGCCAACAGCATGCGTACTTATCTGTTCAGCAGTAAATCTGATGGCTGTTCTGACTTAGACTGTCAACTTAATTTCATAGCCCTTTAAAGATGTCAGTTCTGTGTCTTTGGGAGTGATGATGGGGAGTGTTTATGCTTTATTAACATATATTTACCATGAACACAATTGATGATACTTTGGTAATAAACATTAAGCACGCGCCTATGTTCTTTTAAAGCTGTATCCAGTGTGCAGGCACATTGCTGTGTACTGCAGTTACAGTGGGAATATTGTGGTGTTGGCTGTAGGTCAGTCAGTGTGTTTTTCCATAGACAAGCATCTCTAAGGTCTCTGGCTCAAACCCACCAGACTCGAAGGTCTGAGTCCCAAATGATCCTACGGGCCCTGGTCAAAAGTAGTGCACTATATAGGGAATAGGGTGCCATTTGGGACTGAAGAAGCCTAAGTTCTTCAGCTCTGAGCTCCGCGGTCTAAACAGTGGAACCATCCCAGTCATCTTCTAAATGATGGAACAGGACGTTCCTGCAGCACGTTTACCCAGACTACCCCTCCTGCCTGGCCTGATTATGACTGGCCTATGGTTGGAAAACAGCTGCTGTTCTGTCACCACTCTAATAGTGGGGATAGAGTGGGTATAGAGTGGGTATAGGATGCAGAAACAGTAACAGTGGTGGTTGCAGTTGGAATATGGGTGTAGGGTACAGTAAAAGTAAGTATGGGGAAATTAAGGGGTGATGAAGAGAGGGAAGGAGGAGGCATTACATGGGCTTGCTCCAACCTATCTTTCCAATTTGGTCCTGCCGTACATACCCACACGTACGCTACGGTCACAAGACGCAGGCCTCCTAATTGTCCCAATAATTTCTAAGCAAACAGCTGGAGGCAGGGCTTTCTCCTATAGAGCTCCATTTTTATGGAATGGTCTGCCTACCCATGAGAGACGCAGACTCGGTCCAAACCTTTAAGTCTTTACTGAAGACTCATCTCTTCAGTGGGTCATATGATTGAGTGTAGTCTGGCCCAGGAGTGTGAAGGTGAACGGGAAAGGCTCTGGAGCAACGAACTGCCCTTGCTGTCTCTACCTGGCCATTTGCCCTCTCTCCACTGGGATCCTCTGCCTCTAACCCTATTACAGGGGCTGAGTCACTGGCTTACTGGGGCTCTCTTATGCCAATCCTAGGAGGGGTGCGTCACTTGAGTGGGTTGAGTCACTGACGTGATCTTCCTGTCTGGGTTGGCGCCCCCCCTTGGGTTGTGCCGTGGCGGAGATCTTTGTGGGCTATACTCGGCCTTGTCTCAGGATGGTAAGTTGTTGGTTGAAGATATCCCTCTAGTGGTGTGGGGGCTGTGCGTTGGCAAAGTGGGTGGGGTTATAGCCTGCCTGTTTGGCCCTGTCCGGGGGTATCATCGAATGGGGCCACAGTGTCTCCTGACCCCTCCTGTCTCATCCTCCAGTATTTATGCTGCAGTAGTTTATGTGTCGGGGGGCTAGGGTCAGTCTGTTATATCTGGAGCACTTCTCCTGTCTTATCCGGTGTCCTGTGTGAATTTAAGTATGCTCTCTCTAACTCTCTCTTTCTTTCTTTCTTTCTTTCTTTCTTTCTTTCTTTCTTTCTTTCTTTCTTTCTTTCTTTCTTTCTTTCTTTCTTTCTTTCTTTCTTTCTTTCTTTCTTTCTCTTTCTCCCTAGGACCATAACTCAGGACTACCTGGCATGATATCTCCTTGCTGTCCCCAGTACACCTGGCCGTGCTGCTGCTCCAGTTTCAACTGTTCTGCCTGCGGCTATGGAACCCTGACCTGTTTACCGGACGTGCTACCTTGTCCCGGACCTGCTGTTTTCAACTCTCTAGAGACAGCAGGAGCGGTAGAGATACTCTTAATGATCAGCTATGAAAAGCCAACTGACATTTAGGTGCTGACCTGTTGCACCCTCTACAACCACTGTGATTATTATTATTTGACCCTGGTGGTCATTTATGAACATTTGAACATCTTGTCCATGTTCTGTTAAAATCTCCACCCGACACAGCCAGAAGAGGACTGGCCACCCCTCATAGCCTGGTTCCTCTCTAGGTTTCTTCCTAGGGAGTTTTTCCTAGTCACCGTGCTTCTACACCTGCATTGCTTTCTGTTTGGGGTTTTAGGCTGCGTTTCTGCACAACACTTTGAGACATCAGCTGATGTATGAAGGGCTATATAAATACATTTGATTTTATTTGAAATGGAGGGGTGAAAGAAAGGAGGAAAAGGGAGGGAGTAAGAGAGAGGGAGAAGCTGAGGGATAAGAGTGTGAGGGAGAGGAAGGGGTGAGAGGGATTGAGCAAGGGAGCCTGGGAGTGAGACAGTGAGGGAGAGGAAGGGGTGTGTGAAACAGTTCTCCACATGTGTTCTCCTCATTACCCTGAGCTGCGTGCTGCTCATTCTGCAGGAATGTACTGTTAACGTGTCTATAACCTCAGCCTGATACACATATACGCATGACTGCACGCACATGAACACACACACACTTAATACGACTCCCCATTGCACTAACCACACAGCTGCTCTGTGCAATAAACTACCTCACATAATACAAAGCTTAACAGTACTCAGGATAACACACAGCACTCAATAAGTAATACACGTGCTGCTTCTGTCTTCCTGTGTGTTGATGCAGACTCACAGGACTCAGTGGGGCGGTTTCCCGGACACAGAGTAAACCAAATCCTGGACAAAATATTAGGCAAGTCAGTTAAGAGCACATTCTTATTTACAATGATAGCCTAGAAACAGTGAGTTAACTGCCTTGTTCGGAGGCAGAACAGCAGATTTTTACCTTGACAGCTCAGGGATTCAATCTAGAAACCTTTTGGTTACTGGCCCAATGCTCTAACCACTAGGCTACCTGCCACCCCGTGTGTGTGTGTGTGTGTGCGCCATTTGGGAATGATCCAGAACGCTACACAAGTACATAGGAACATACCACAATCAGCAGAGAGAACTCTAATGGAAGACACATGAGAAAGCAGTATGCTGCTACATTATATAAACAAACAATAGAGAGAGTGGGTGGGAGGGAGACTAGGATACTGGGAGAGAGACCAAATGGGAGAGGGCTTTTATGGGGTCAGAACAAATTTTTATATTATCACAGACACCTGTCCACTCCCCCACCCACCCACATGCACAGGTCACAAGTACACTTACATACACACAAACAAACAAACAAACACACACACACACACACACACACACACACACACACACACACACACACACACACACACACACATACACACACACACACACACACACACACACACACACACACACACACACACACACTGAGTCTGGTGAGAATACATCCTCCTTCAACAGGATAGGAGTGGAGATTAAATGTGCTGTGGAGGGTCAGAGAGAGAGGGAAGGAGGGAGAGAGAGTAGACGAGAGGATTGGAGAGCGCGAGGGAGTGGAGGAGAGGGGGAAACACTATGACCTTCAGAGGGAAAGATAGCCAGGGAACCAACCCAATAGGAGGCTTGTCCACTGAGAAGGAGAGGAGGGAGAGAGGGGGAGAGAGAGGGAGGCGTAAGAGTAGGGTGGGAGAGACAAAAAGCAGAGAGACAGAAAACTCGATTTGATAAAAGAGGGCAGGTACCATTGGCAGGTAAGACAATGTTTGTTGTTTCTTTTCTCCAGGGGGGGCGCTTATAGATGTGACACGGTTGATAACAGAATGTAAACAAAGTGAGGCCAGGAGAGAGTGTGTGTCTCTCAGAATATGTGAGGTGTATGTGGGGACGAGGAGTGTGTGTGTACGTGTTTACGTGCGTGCATGTCTTGGCAGAGAGGCAGACGTGAACAGAGCCTGGCAGTGTGTGTTTCTATAGAGGTGTGGAATGAGAGCGGTACTGAAAACTCTTCCCAGAGAGAGAGCTTGTTGTAGAACGCTTGTTGCTTCTGAAATGCTTGTTGCTTCGGCTAAAGTTCTCTCACAAAGCACACCTATCCATTTCACCTTTGTTCAGCTAATCATGTTGATTTCCTATTTCAAGTTGATGGAAGCGTTGTACTGGGTGGCTAATGAACAGAAAGAAGAGTTGAGATTTTTCACAGTCTGGCTTATGAAAACACTGCTGTGCTGTGTTTGGCCGGGGCAGGCGAGACTGTATCACTCTATCCTCTACAACTCTATGCTTTACATAGGGCTTGACAACTGTCCTGGTGTCTGTCAAGACGTATGTCTGTCTCTCTGTGCAACTGTCTGTTCTGCCACATGTCACATGTCTAGACAAAGTATACATGTAGCTTCTAGGATTGGCAGGTCACAATTATATGCAGATTTTTGTTTATCAAAGTCTTCGAAAACAGAGAAGAAGCTTTCGGAAATCTCCAGAAACATTCTCAGGAACATTTATTCCTTCATAATGGGCTGTGGTCTGGTCTGGTTTGGTTGGATTGGATCTCTGTTTTTTTACACAGCAAAAAAACTCTGTCAATGGAATTCATTATTGACAAGAATCCAGGCTGCATGGGGAACATTGTGAAAATGGATCATTGTGGTTCGAACAACATATATGTGCTGTCTAATACTTTCTATAAAGCATCTACATCATTCTGCCAAAAGAACTGACAGTTTTTTATTTGACAGTTGGCATTATTTCCTTAAAAATATGGGTCACCCAGAAGTTTAGACAGCCGGGCTATACATCTGCCTGCCATCTCAAGCAGTTTTAACAGTGCAGGCAGTCCAATGTTGTTCCTTGCTTGTCTGCAGACCCTGCTCTGTCTTTCTCAGTATTTTCCAAATGGGGCATCACAGCCTTGGGATGGAGATAAATCCTGCAGCGTTGTTGTGGTCAGAAAACACGACTTTAAAACACTTTAGGCGAGTCAAAGCCCAGCAACGTTGACGTGTTATCAGTCCCATTTCTGACTCGTCTTTAGATCTCGTCTCCATAGAGTTTCCAACCCTGCTGTCCGGGAGAGCAGTGAAGTGTTTCCGAGATATTTCATAGTGACTCAACAGTGGAAAAGTTCATATAGTTGAAGGATTCTTATAATCTTTCCTGGATGAACAAGGAGCAAGTGGGCAACTCTAACACAGTTTGTGACCCAGGTGTGCTGATCCCTGAGTATTGGAGTGCTGTCTCAACATATATCTCTTGTTGATTTACAACCCTCACTTGCAGCTTAGCTGTGACTATGGTATAGGTGAACTCCAGACTGTCATCTCTCTCGTTGTCGAACAACAGCCCTAACTCTATACTGAAGTCCTGACATCTTGATGACGGCTGTTGGGGTTCTGGACTACTGACAGAAGAAAAGTGAAATCCCACTCTGGTCTGAGTGGCCTTGCGAGAGAGTACGATTAGCTTGAAAGGAAGGGAAGTTCAGAGATGTTTATCCTGGCCTGGACATACTTAGGCTGGGGAAATAGTTGTCTAATGACTCATGATATTCTCATATATTTATCGAACTGGCCAGAAGGCTTTCTCACGACAAACAAAGCATAGAAACACACAGTCAATCCCACACTGTTGTAAGATGCTGACCCACAACACCTTGTCTTTTTGCCAGTAGGCAATAGAAAGCTTGACATAAAAATGCCTGGATCAGAGTCACAGTAATCATATTTATCCTGAGGACTCGGTCAATAGCTTCAATAGCTACAAACAAATTACCCACGACTGTTTTCCTCTGATCTGCAGTGGGCTTCTAGGTGTTCGACTGCTAGAGAGAAGTAAGAAAAAGACAGAGGGGGGAGAGAAAGAAAGAGAGAGAGAGAGAGAAAGAGATGTATATGGAGATTCCTAGTGAGGGTCTCTCTATGCTGTTAGACAACCAACCCTCCGCCTGTCTCAGAGCTCCAGCCGCTCTGGAGCTACAGCCCTTCCCATACAGCCCTCTCTGTTCCCCCTCGTTAGGAAGAAACTCTCTCTGGACCAACACACACAATGGAGGCTTTATCCTTCAGCTCCCTCGATACCTCCCTCTGTCACTCCCACTCTCTAACTTACCCCCATCTCATCCTCTCTCCCTCCCCATTCTCTCTCGCCCTCTCACTCCCTTATCCCTCTCTCCCTCTCCCCCCTCCCTCTCCAACTTCTCTCTCTGTACCCCTCTCTCTCCTTCTCATCCTCTCTCCTTTCCCTTCCATCCCTCTTTAACTCCTCTCTCTCCTCTCTATACCTCTCGCTATCCCCACCTTTCTCTCTTTCTCTCACCCATCCTCTCTCTCCTTCTCCCTCTTATTTTGAACAGCCGTAAAGGAAAAGCTAATGCTTTACCCAGACATGAATGAGAACCATGTCTGCGTCCTTCGCCTGCACAGGTCACTTCACTCAACTCAACCTTTATATAAGTTGCTTACAAAGTCCCTGCAAAAGGCTAGAGGAAAATATGACTGTAGTGGTTGCTAGCAAGCAATCCACCACTTGATAACATTTAGGGCATAATGATGCCTTCGTAACTTAGAAGACCTACCGGTAGATGAATCACAAATCATTTAGAAGCACAGTCATACTGCATAAAGGATTGTCTCCTGAAATCTGGTGCTTTACCAAATGTCAAATGTGGTATAACTCTTTTCTTACCCCTTTAGTTTTACATTTTCTTACATACAGTATATATATATATCTCCTCCATCCCCTCTTTCTCTCCTCCTCATCCGCTCTTTCCATCCAGGACAATGAAGACAGGTGTGGGACTCTACACTGCCCTGGTGCTCTGTCTCCTGATGGGGACAGTGTTTTTACAGAGACCACGGCCTAAGAAACCTCCTAAGCCTCCAAAGCCCAGCAAGCGCCCCTCCTTCAAGCCTGCCCCGCCACCTAAGGAACCAGAACCCCAGGAGCCCACAGATTTCCCCCCTCCCGTTGTTGGCCCCCCTTCCATGTTCCCTGACTGTCCCCGGGAGTGTTTCTGCCCCGCTTCCTTCCCCAATGCCCTCTATTGCGAGAACCGGAACCTCCGTACGGTCCCTGTGATCCCGTCCAGAGTACAATACCTGTACCTGCAGAACAACTACATCTCCGAGGTAACGGCGGAACCCTTCAACAATGCCACAGAGCTGAGATGGGTCAACATGGCCAACAACCGCATCAAAAAAGTGGACAAGCAGGTGAGAGCTTTATTTGATTTATTTCTTTAGTATTTGATTAATTTAGTCATGTATTCAGTTACATTCATTCATATATTTTGTTGCGCTATATGTCTGTCTGTCTGTCTGTCTTTCTCAGGTGTTTGAGAAGGTACCTGGTCTGTTGTTTCTCTACATGGAGAGGAACCAACTGAAGGAGGTTCCTGATGACCTGCCAGCTGGGTTAGAGCAGCTCAGACTCAGCCACAACCAGATCTCCAAGATCCCATCTGGAGCCTTCGGCAAGATGGAGCACCTCGCTCTGCTCGACCTGCACCACAACAAGGTACACACACACATCCATGCAAGCAAGCACAAGCACACATGTGCAATCAATCAATCACACTCACAAATGTGCAAACACACACATGCGAGTGCATGCACGTAGAAACATACACACATAAATTATATAAACACACACTCCCACACTTTGTGTATTCTCTGTTGTGTTTAGTTGAGTGACAGTGACATGGGGAAGAACACTTTTAAAGACCTGAAGAACCTGGTTCAGCTGAACTTGGCCCACAACATCCTGAAGAAGATGCCAGCTAACATCCCCAACGGCATCGCACAGCTATTCCTGGACAGGAACAACATTGACAACATCCCTAAGTAAGCACACTCAGGCACGCGAGCACGAGGCAAGCATGCAAGCGCGTATGCACACACACACACACACACGCTCACACATACGCACACAGGCATGATCTATTGACCGAGAACATTGGTGTGAGATACAACAAATCATCAATGACATTGTGCTCAACTCTCTATCCCCGATGCACCTGGAATACAAAACGTTTTTTTCAACAATGTGGATAATACATGAGCGTGCTAAAGTAAGAACCCTCTAATTAACCTGCTTGTCTTCTCCATACAGGGACTACTTCCAAGGCTTCTCCAACCTGGCGTTTGTGAGGCTCAACTACAACCAGCTGAGTGATAAGGGAGTACCTAAGGCTGTGTTCAACGTATCCACTCTGCTAGACCTTCACCTGGCCCACAACCAGCTCACCTCCGTCCCCCTGTTCAACCCCCAGCTGGAGCACTTGCACCTCAACCACAACAGCATCGAGAGTGAGTAGCCTAATATAAGACTGTAATAGGTTCGTAACATGACATCAACACCTCAGAGAGTGAGTAACACGACACATATCATGACTCCAAACACATCGCAATCATAACAGCATCGCGAGTGAGTAACACAGAATGGCAGTACAACCACAAGTAGCTAACGTAACCACAGCAGCATTGAGAGTGAGTAACTTGTTTGTGTATGTGTGTGCGTTCCTGTGTCAGGTATTAATGGGACCCAGCTGTGTCCATTTAGTCTGTCCTCTGAGAGTCTGACTGATGAGGCTCTGATGCCCAGGCTCAGGTAATAAAACTTCATATACAGTACATAATGGTTGATTGATTGATTGATTAATTGTGTCTTAAATTTTTTGATTGAATGATTGATCGATCAATTCATTGCTTGATTGTTTGCTTGCTTGCTTGATTGATTGATTGATTGATTAATTGACACCCACCAGGTACCTGCGTCTGGATGGGAACCACCTGAGTCCTCCTGTACCTCTAGATGTCATCATGTGTTTCAGACACCTCAAGTCCATCGTTGTCTAGAACCAGGCCTGGAGTCAGGGGCTGCTTCAGGACGCATACACATACACAAACACACACATACATGCACACACGCGCACTCAGACACAGTCAGCAAACGGCAGCAAACCTACGCAGATGTACGCAAGGCCACGCACGGACAGAACACACACGCTGCCTCGGACACAAACAGACATGCTTGCCCATACGCAGTCACACGCACACACACACACACACACACACACGCGCGACTATTTCAGATGGGTGAAATGGTGCCAAATAACCTGAGTGAAATGCTAGCTGTACGGCTTTGACAACTTCAGGAATATTTCACTCGTCTAAACAAATATTTATAAAACTAAGAACCAAGCCGTCGCATTGACTACATCTTTGAAGCATGGATGTATCTGCAGTTACTACCATGTAGTTTAAAATGCCCTTGGGGAATCTGTGTTTTTGAGGTACTTTGTTTATAAAAAAATATAAAATTATATCCTTGTTTTTTGTATAAAGCAGTTGTGTACAAATAAAATAAATCAAATCTGCTCTTTGCCAAATCACGTATCCTTTCCTATCCACATCATTCCTATCCTTATGAGTTCCTGATTCAGTTAAATCATGCATCCTTTCCTATCCACATCCTTCCTATCCATCCGAGTTCCTGGTTCAGCTAGTTGAATCATGCATCCTTTCCTTTCCTATCCACATCCTTCCTATCCATCCGAGTTCCTGGTTCTGCTAGTTAAGGTCTTGGTGAGCAGCTAAAAAGTAGAATCAGGTGTGCAAAATTGGACACCCCTGCTATAATCCCTGTGATCCCTGTTCCTAGCAGACCCATTCCTGCCATATGAAGTAGATTATTATCTCCATATCCGCCTGTCTGTCTGTCGAACCATACGGTATGTACAGAATATGTAAACATACAGGCGCGCACGCACACACACATACACAAGACGATGACACAGTTGATCTTTTAGAAAAAGCTATTTTGAGAAGAACACGCATACGCAGTCATGAGAGGTTCAGTTTACATCAGCAAATAAACATTGGAAGGAAGGGTGAGTCCTTGTTGACGATGCATATGTGTATCATTAAAGTTTTACATTCATACTGTGTGCAATAGATGACATTCCTTAAGACACGCCAGCGAAAATAAAATGAACTCACACCATTTTTTTACTCAACAGTCAGAAGTAGAGACTACTTTTCTTCTCTCTTGTTGTGTCATTGCCATAATATTTTGCCAAGTTATATAACATTCTATTAAAGGTCAAGAAATGCTAGATGATCCAGCAGGAGTCCTGGAAATAACATGTTCAGCAACAGTTACTGTAAACATTTCGTTCACTCCAGGAAACTTAGGGCTTAAATACCATCGGCCCAACAGACAAACATTGTTTGGAACAATGAGATCAGTCTACAGCGAGAAAGCGGTTCTGAGAGGAAGACTTGTTGAGTTAGAGGGAGACATTACGGTAAATGCATGAAAGTGTTGGTTACACTTCATTTGACGGTGTCACTAAGACGTGCACCTTCGTTTCCATGTTGCAGTGACACTGTCAAATACAGTGTAACCAACGTGCTTTATAGTCCAGGAGTCTGAATCAATCTGGGTTCTGCAAAAACTGACCGAGAGAGTTCTAATCAGAGGATTTCAATCTCTCCCAGCTGCAATGGGGTACAAGTACACGGTGGGGCCTAGGACCTTTTATCCAGGGGGACCAAAACTCGCTCGAATAAACACTGTAATGCTGACCTCTTATGGTTAGGACATGTATTACATCACTGAAAAATAATTGAAAGACCGCACACCCTCAAATGGAGGTACTTACTGATGGAAGAACAACTGTGCAATGAAAAAGAAAGTTGCATTCTCTTCTCTCCTTGCTTGTGGATTTACAAAGGGATGGAGGCTATTGAGCCGAACCGTTGGTAATAAATCCACAAAGTAAGAGATGAGTGTGCGACTTTCTTTTTTTTATTGCAAAGCCAAACTCATTCCATAAACCAGTCTAAATATCAGGCTGCGCTGACAAATAAACAAAATATAAGTTAGGTCGCTAACAGCTAGACTTGTTTACAACATACCACATCTCTGGTGAGAATCAGGGAGAAATGTCATTTTGTTTCGAAAAGAGATGCGTGTCAGCTAAGCTAACAGCAGCTACATTCTTTATGATGGGAGCCATGTTTGTTTATATTTGACAAGCGAAAATGTCCTAATCCCAGAATGCCATTCACTATAAAACGCAAATAAACAAAGTCAAAGATGGCTCCGCCCTTTGCCTGAAAATTTATTCTTAGTTTGGCCACTTTCAGTATATTGCAAATCTTCGATGTACTTGTAACAGTGTTAACAGGAACCGGAGCACATGACTTGACAAGTCGTTTACAGTTTTTGACAAATCACAATGCACAAAAAATTTTAACACTTCAAATAAAAGCCTACTGCCTAGTCTAACCCTTGTGCGAAAGCTAAACAGGGTTGCCAGATATGGGTGAGACCATTTTAACCAGTTTGTGGGAGGAATTTCATTTTGAGTCCATGGGGGGTAGAAATGGGGGAAGGTATCATGGAGGGATATGATGCAGGAAACTTTACTATGATGTTGAATTTATCAATAATTTGGGGACAAACACAGTTTGTAGGCTAAATACAAATAAACCCCTGGAAAGGGGGGGTCTGAGCTGACAAACCTGAGAAACGATAGTTGCAATCTAAGTCAGTCGACTGTACCATCACATAGTGGTACGTGACATTTACGTGACAACCAGAATGCATTGTATTATGTCAACAAACATGGCGGCACACATAGGTGGCATTTAGCTTATCTTCAGCTTATCTTAATCAGTACAACCTTTTGAAAAAGTATTTCACACACATGTGTCCATTACAATCTATGCAAGAATCAGAATGCATGGTTTGTCACCAATCAGAATGCATGGTTTGTCACCAATCAGAATGCATGGTTTGTCACCAATCAGAATGCATGGTTTGTCACCAATACTTGAAAACATGAAAACAGAAAATAAAACAAATCCTTTAGATAATTAGCAGGCAGCACAGGTTTGAGGGCAGCACAGGTTAACTGTCCTGCTGCGTAACTATATCTTGGAACAGTGAGTACATTCTGACATCACATGCATAAACAAAACGTGCCTAGACTTGATAGTTCATGCAGCTTTCATATTCTGATAGAGTTCTGATCATGGAAATACAAAGTGGAATGCAGCTACACCTCATTTTTCACACGTACCTACAAATGGGTGAGATCATTCTACAGTGGTCCCTGCAGCTTACGCTCAAACCGGTGTGATTAGAATGCTTATTTAGAACATCCCGTTTCGATTTGAGCTAGGCACACTGTTTTTTTCACAGAAACATTTTGCACAAACACATTCCATACAAAGTTATGTGCTGAGGCAACACAAGCGGTCATATTTAACTCTCGGCTGACAGACACCACAATATGAGTTAGCTAATAGCAATTACTGTTTATAATTCATCACATCGCGGGTGAGCTCAAAATTGGGCGACATAATTGAGTCAAAAACTTTCTATAAATCAAAAGTAATCCAACGATGGGTAGTTTGTGCACACCGCCATGTTTGTTTTTTCGCGTCTACCAAAGACAATAAGAGGAGACAATAGGAGTTTAGTCTATTTGCAGTACGCACGTTGAAGATGCAATAATGTATGCAATACATTGCAATAATTTAAAAAAAATATTTGTCACCAGTACTTGAAAACACATGTAAATACATTAAGCTCCATACATACAGTACCAGTCAAAAGTTTGGACAGACCTACTCATTCAAGGGTTTTTCTTTATTTTGACTGTTTTCTACATTGTAGAATAATAGTGAAGACAACAACACTATGCGCTAAAACATTTGGAATCATGTAGTAACCAAAAAAGTGTTAAAGAAACCACTTAAGTGGTATTAACACAGATCTGTCTATCAGACAGTGCCAGAGCTAATCAATAGATATTCACATTCACTGACACACTTCGGCTATCTTAGGTGAAGGCACACATACACCATGCTCTTTTGCCATATAGTAATGGTTTACATTTGGGTTAAAACATTGTTAAAACAATGTTTTAACACAGAACAAGTGTAAAATATGACATTTGTAGATCACTCATTTGAAAGACACGGACTAAAGACTCTTTATTTTATAACTGTGTTCCATTCATAAAGCACTTTTCAAAATCCCCAAAATTTAACATTTGTATTTTTAAAGACATTGTTGTGATAGAATGAAAGCGTACCAGAATGCACTTCAGTAGTTGAACAAAAGGCAAACGAGCCACATAATATCCTGTAGCCAAAAAGCAGGCACAACTATGTAAAAATCTAAGTCAATTTAACAGCTATAAATAGTGCCTTAAGAGCATATAAGTATTGGAATGAGACACTCATGGCTCATCCATCCATCCATCTATTAATTCACAGGAACACATCAGCCAGAGGGTTGTGCTTCCTCTTGTCACTTCTCACACTACATACAAGAGCAGATACTTGTCCACTATTGTTCAGTGTAAAAAAGAAATGCTCGCAACAGTCTTCTGTTCCTGGCAGGGATTATGTTCCTGGCAGCTGAGGTTGAAGAGGCGCTCCTGCACCTTCTTCACAATGCTGTCTGTGTGGGTGGACCAATTCAGTTTGTCCGTGATGTGTACGCCGAGGAACTTAAAACGTACTACCCTCTCCACTACTGTCCCGTCGATGTGGATAGGGGGGTGCTCCCTCTGCTGTTTCCTGAAGTCCACGATCATCTCCTTTGTTTTGTTGACGTTGAGTGTGAGGTTATTTTCCTGACGCCACACTCCGAGGGCCCTCACCTCCTCCCTGTAGGCCGTCTCGTCGTTGTTGGTAATCAAGCCTACCACTGTAGTGTCGTCCGCAAAATTGATGATTGAGTTAGAAGCGTGCATGACCACGCAGTCGTGGGTGAACAGGGAATACAGGAGAGGGCTCAAAACGCACCCTTATGGGACCCCAGTGTTGAGGATCAGCGGGGTGGAGATGTTGTTACCTACCCTCACCACCTGAGGGCGGCCCGTCAGGAAGTCCAGTACCCAGTTGCACAAGGTGGGGTCGAGAACCAGGGTCTCAAGCTTGATGACGAGTTTATGGGTAATATGGTGTTAAATGCTGAGCTGTAGTCGATGAACAGCATTCTCACATAGGTATTCCTCTTGTCCATATGGGTTAGGGCAGTGTGCAGTGTGGTTGTGATTGCGTCGTCTGTGGACCTATTTGGGACATAAGCAAATTGGAGTGTGTCTAGGGTGTCAGGTAGGGTGGAGGTGATATGGTCCTTGACTAGTCTCTCAAAGCACTTCATGATGACGGAAGTGAGTGCTGAGTCGTTTAGCTCAGTTACTTTAGCTTTCTTGGGAACAGGATGTCAAAGCAGAATCAGAATTAGTTAGGTAACATTGATAAATAACATGTTTTATTTACATAATAATGCTTATGTGAGATATTTGTCATTAGAATGTCTTCTTTTGGATAATACTGTTGGCAGTTGCATTTTCCTCTTTCTTCTCCAGGGAAAGGTCACTTGGAGCCCAGAGAGGGGAGAGAGGTCAGGATTGTCTTCATATGTGAGGGTATCTGTTAAACCACAATGTCTGTACACCAGCCACAAGTCACTCCCTACTTTTTCCATTGGGGGGGCGGAGTATGGCAGTGTCTGGAACCATTGTATGTCCCCTCTGATGTCAAAACTTATCTTGATTTAGTATATGACCTAGAGGCTCACTACTCTCCTTGAGTTTAGCCAGGAGGGAGGTATTTGAGATGGGACTATCTATAATTGACAATTGATATATGCCATTGGATGAGGTAATGTTTTGGTACTATGTTGTACCAATAACGAGATAGAACTTAGTTTAGGAGACCAAACTGAACAATAATGTATAGCTAATGCTGTCTGGCTATGGAATACTCCTCTCTCAAGTATAAGACTTCCTTTGTGCAGTTTTCCTAAGACCTGTGGTTCGTCATTGTGAGTTGGGAGGGGTGGATCTTTGCTATAAAAGATCTCTGTTGCCATTATGTTGACACTCTCAGAATTCATTTACACTGAATTGATCTGAGAGTCAAAGGGCTATGGTGAAGCTAATATTATTAAAAGGAGTTTAAAGTATAACTCTGACTTGTGTGTGGTTTGTAAACTCTCCTTTCACTTAGTAATATAGGAAATTACCACGCAAGGAACAATCGTTGCCCTCTTGAAGCATGTGGGGACAGCAGACTGGGATAAGAATTGATTGAATATGTCCGTAAACGCACCAGCCAGCTGGTCTGTGCATGCTCTGAGGACGCGGCTGGGGATGCCGTCTGGGCCTCAAGCCTTGCGAGGGTTAACACGTTTAAATGTTTTACTCACGTCGGCTGCAGTGAAGGAGAGTCCGCAGGTTTTGGTAGAGGGCCGTGTCAGTGGCACTGTATTGTCCTCAAAGCGAGAAAATAAGTTATTTAGTCTGTCTGGGAAGAGGACATCCTGGTCCGCAACGGGGCTGGTTTTCTTTTTGTAATCCGTGATTGACTGTAGACCCTGCCACATACCTCTTGTGTCTGAGCCATTGAATTGCAACTCTACTTTGTCTCTATACTGACGCTTAGCTTGTTTGACTGCCTTGCGGAGGGAATAGCTACACTGTTTATATTCGGTCATGTTTCCGGTCACCTTGCCCTGGTTAAAAGCAGTGGTTCGCACTTTCAGTTTTGTGCGAATGCTGCCATCAATCCACGGTTTCTGGTTTGGGAATGTTTTAATAGTTGCTATGGGTACGACATCGCCGATGCACTTTCCGAATGAACTCGCTCACCGAATCAGAGTGTTCATCAATGTTGTTGTTGGATGCAATGTTGAACATATCCCAATCCACGTGATCGAAGCAGTCTTGAAGCGTGGAATCAGATTGGTCGGACCAGCATTTAACAGACCTGAGCGAGGGAGCTTCCTGTTTTAGTTTCTGTCTGTAGGCTGGAAGCAACAAAATGGAGTCGTGCCGGCTTTTCCGAAAGGAGAGCGGGGGGGAGGGCCTTATATGGGTCGCGGAAGTTATAATAACAATGATCCAGAGTTTTACCAGCCCTGGTTGCACAATCGATATGCTGATAGAATTTAGGGAGTCTTGTTTTCAGATTAGCCTTGTTAAAATCCCCAGCTACAATCAATTCTGCCTCAGGATATGTGGTGTCCAGTTTGCATAGAGTCAAATAAAGTTTGTTCAGGGCCATCGATATGTCTACTTAGGGGGGAATATATACTGTTATTATAATCGAAGAGAATTCTCTTGGTAGATAATGCGGTCAACATTTAATTGGGAGTAATTCTAAGTCAGGTGAACAGAAGGACTTGAGTTCCTGTATGTTGTTATGATCACACCACATCTCGTTAATCATAAGACATACTCTTACCAGAAAGATGCATGTTTCTTTTCTCTGCATGTGTATCATTTAAACTAATTTGTTGGCAAGTAAACATGTATTAATAAAACAATAGAAGAATCTGTCAATATGGCAAGTAAGTAGACATGGCTTGTATTCAAGACAGCATTTATTTGCTCTGGAGACCGAGGTGACTTTACATAGCAGTGTGCAGGAACAGTCATGGCAATGTATGAGATATAAAAACGACAATAAAAATATACTATGAATGTTTATAATAAGTTCTACAGTTCTTCAAAGGGAATACATGCATATGGTTTGTTTGAGTGGTGCAGGGAGGTGTTCCAAGTCACTTTGGAGTTATTATGGTACCTTCCACATCTCCTTTTGAGAGTAATCAACTTCTTTGTATGCAAGCGGTATTGTCTGTGAGAGGAAGACGAAAACGCTTTTAGACATTCATGGGCAATCATTGTGTACTGTCTGTATTCCTACTGTAGCAGCATAGTGTAAAATATGAGACATATGTTAGATAGTTAATTACAACACACAGGTATAGTTACTCCAAGATTTATGTGAGTCATCAAGCCAAAGTCATTCCTTTACTCTCGGCCGTCATCATCAAAACATTTCTCCAGATTTGCTCATAATGAGAGGCGCTGAGGCTAGCTAGGCTAGTTAGCTAGCTAGCTAGCTATAACATTAGACTGCAGTACATTTTAGGTATAGCAAACAACACAGCTAGATAGCTAGCTAAACTTGGCTAGCTTGGCTTGTAGTGGTTCTAGTAAGCCCCGTTATGGCCGAATCGATCTAGCTACTTACAGCAAAACATTTGTCATTTACCTTCCTGAGTCCTGGTCCAGCTGGTCTAGGCTGCCGCCGCTTCTTGCTGGTCTCACAATTATTTATATTCAGTGTATTCCTATGTGTATTCTGGCTCAAATAAATAGGGCTGTATGTTCCAATGTAAATTAACATAAAACAAATGTTTAGTCATCCAGCTCTTCTTGGAAAGAGGAATAATTAGAAGCAGCGATTGTACCTCATTATATAGCAGTCTCGGATAGACAATGCACGGGAACATAGCTCCTATGAATCTGTAAACTTGCACCACCCCCCTGTTTTGAAAAGTCTGCCTTCTAGGGTGATACAAGAAAGTATGGCCCCCGTCAGGTTGCATGTACTCTTTACAAAGCCCGGGGAAATGAGTCAACCTAGATATGCTGCAATATCCTGGCAGATCCTGGCAGAAGTCCAATGGCTCTATTGAACAAGGATAAGCATATCTACTCGTGTGATAGCGTGATCATGCAATCGGCGAAATGGAAAAGCCATAATTATTGCAACAAAACATGACTCCATTCATTTTTAGCTTGACAGCAGGCTCAACTCTCCCAGCTATAGTGCATAATTATGTCTGAAACACCCTCATCTCTCAAAATTATGTAGTGTAACTGGAGAAACACCAAAATAGTGTCTAGTGGTTTCCCTTTAAGTACCTGGTCCCAAATTCATAGCAAGCATGGACTACATTAAGCTTATGACTACAAATTTGTTGGATGCATTTGAAATTTGTTTTGGTTGAGTTTCAGATTTTTTTGTGCCCAAAATAAACAAATTGGAAATAATGTATTGTGTCATTTTGCAGTCACTTACATAGTAAATAATAATCAACTTCCTCTCACTGTCAACTGCATTTATTTTCAGCAAACTTAACATGTGTAAATATTTGTATGAACACAACAAGATTCAACAACTGAGACATAAACTGAACAAGTTCCACAGACATGTGACTAACAGGAATGGACTAATGTGTCCCTGAACAAAGGGGGAGTCAAAATCAAAAGTAACAGTCAGTATCTGGTATGGCCACCAGCTGCATTAAGTACTGCAGTGCATTCCCTCCTCATATACTGCTCCAGATTTGCCAGTTCTTGCTGTGAGATGTTACCCCACTCTTCCACCAAGGCACCTGCAAGTTCCTGGACATTTCTGGGGGGAATGGCACAGCCCTCACACACTGATCCAACAGGTCCCAGACGTTCTCAATGGGATTGAGATCCGGGCTCTTCACTGGCCATGGCAGAACACTGACATTCCTGTCTTCCAGGAAATCATGCACAGAACGAGCAATTTGGCTGGTGGCATTGTCATGCTGGATTGTCATGTCAGGATGAGCCTGCAGGAAGGGTACCACGTGAGGGAGGAGGATGTCTTCCCTGTAACGCACAGCGTTGAGATTGCATGCAATGACAACAAGCTCAGTCCGATGATGCTGTGACACACCGCCCCAGACCATGACGGACCCTCCACCTCCAAATCGATCCCGCTCCAGAGTACAGGCCACGGTGTAATGCTCATTCCTTCAACAATAAACACGAATCCGACCATCACCCTGGTGAGACAAAACCGCTACTCGTCAGTGAAGAGCACTTTTTGCCAGTCTTGTCTGGTCCATCGACGGTGGGTTTGTGCTCATAGGCAATGTTGTTGCCGGTGATGTCTGGTGAGGACCTGCCTTACAACAGGCCTACAAGCCCTCAGTCCAGCCTCACTCAACCTATTGCGGACAGTCTGAGCACTGGTGGAAGGATTTTGCGTTCCTGGTGTAACTCGGGCAGTTGTTCTTGCCATCCTGTACCTGTCCCACAGGTGTGATGTTTGGATGTACTGATCCTGTGCAGGTGTTGTTACACGTGGTCTGCCACTGCGAGGACAATCAGCTGTCCGTCCTGTCTCCCTGTAGCACTATCTTGGGTTTCTCACAGTACGGACATTGCAATTTATTGCCCTGGCCTAATCTGCAGTCCTCATTCCTCCTTGCAGCATGCCTAAGGCACATTCACGCAGATGACCAGGGACCTAAGTGGGGGAACTAGGGGAAATGGGGGAACTAAGTACAAAAAGTGCTGTAACTTCTAAACGGTTCTCCCTACATGGAAGAAAATACCCTCTTTCAGCTGACAATCTGCACTTTGACCTCATAGTCATTCTATCATTCGAAATCCAAAGTGCTGAAGTACAGAGCCAGAAAAACAACACATTTGTCACTGTCCCAATACTTTTGGAGCTCACTGTACATGCTCACATCATTGCTGGTTCTGCACACTGTGTTAATTTGCTCCCATTGTAAACAACGCAGATTACCTATCTTGGGTTAGTTATAAGTACGAAGCTTTGCTACCAGGGTGTATTTCCAGATTGGATTTGTAATTTACTTCATTATCCACTAGATGGCGATAATGGTATGTAAGCTAAGGCCTGCATCACAGTGCCATAAAGCTAGTATGGCTCTGGTCCATCAGAAAGAACACAGACCTCTTTGGAAATGAGTGGGTGGAATATGTTAGCATGAACATAACTTCCAGGAGGAATTACCATATCTGATATTGTTTCTTCTTTTTTTTGCATATAATCAGCTATTCTTGAGTTACAAAAGATGCATATGGTCAATTTCCCAGGGTATCCATTCCATACCCAAGCATGCTGAGCAAAGCCAGAAATATGGACTATAGGTCTCCTACCTTGAACCAAATACCAGCCTATTGTGTTAATGTGCAGGTTGTACTCAGACTCAGAAGTTGGTGGTGTTGGTCATTTGAAGTGATTTCACCTTTGCACATATAGATTATCATAATTTGAGCTTGTTTACCCTTTTAAATGTCTCATATGGGCTCAGCCATTAAGTGTGATGATATGTCAGTCTCACACGAAGCTCAATAATACCAGAGAACGTCTGGAAAGGGATGTTGTGGTAATGTGCGTTTCTGTCAGGAGGTATCAATGTCTATGTTAAAGAAAAAAAAACGAATCTATGGTCGTATGCTATCCATTTGTATTTTTTGTATGCTGCTCTTTCTATGCCATTTTAATATTTGAGAAATGAACCAATGATATTAGGCCACTCTTGGCCATGATTACAGACACCTGTGTGTCTTGACACTATATAAACGGGCCATCCCGCTGTGTTTTTGATTATACCCTGATGAAGACCATTTTTTTGCATCTGAGCTCCTAGAGTGTGCGGCTCTCCTTTATTTTTAAATCAATGTCTATGTTAACATAGCTTCTGTCCCCTACGGTTTTGAGTGATGTATTGTATCACATGTAAATATTGTTTCCCCTCTCTGGTCATGTGATGAGGGAAGCCCATTGTGGTCCTGCTTGTTACTCCTCGGTCCACCCCGCTGCCCCCTCTCCATTCCTCCTCTTCCCACCCAGCTGCGGTGTCAACACCATCCACTAACCTGCTGGGTGTCTCTTTGTCTCTTTCTCCAGCCTCCTGCTGTTCCCTGTGTGAAGACTGTGAACCTCTGTTAACCCCCCCCCCCCTCTCTCTCCTTCCAAATTCTTGTTATCTGTTAGCAGCACAGGGTCCTCAAACTCCCTGTTTGATCAGTCCTGTTTCCTGATACCCAATCCTCCTACCTAGCACCTACCCTCTCAGGTGTCTCCCAGGACATGCAGTGAAGTTGATTTCAATCCCCATAAAGAGGGGACTCCGTGGCTTGGAGTTGTTTTTTTTCTGGTTATCTTGGCTCCACCTGAAAGAGATGAGGAGTGGAACAGGGATAGGCCACTTGAGACAGATGTGCTGCCTCTGTTTTCAGTTGACTGGTATGGAGGGAGATTGGTAAAGTTCCTCTCCTCTAGAGTCCACAGTAGAGTGGCAATCGTAGCCCCCTATTGCTCAGCTTGCTGTTCTTCTGTCCATCCCAACTACTTTCAGATTATATAATTCAATTGTTCACCATCTTTGTTCTAGGACTGCTATTTGGCTTCATACCTCTCCGCCATCTGTATGGCTAATACTAAGAGCTGGACAAGAACAATAGCTGTACCCTTCTCACTATCTGTGCCTGATTCTAACCCACAGCAACCTGATGGAATGTTAGCTACCAGAGTTGAATGACTCTTCTCAGCCCTGCTTCCAAACCCCCTTTGTGATTCAGGTTGAAGAACAAGATGCATGATGAAAAGCGGTAACTTGCCTTTGTGACACCGCTTTTTCCAAAGCCTGCATTTACCAAAGGGCCCTAGAATTGACCCGTTCCCAAGGTCAGAAGCCCCCAGAGAAATCTTTGGGCCCCCTGGAGGAAGGGTGGAGGGCAGACAGAAGAAAAGTGCCTGCATCCAAAATGGCTCCCTATTTCCTATGTAGCACACTACTTTTAACCAGGGCTCATAGGGCTCTGGTCAAAAGAAATACAATATATGAGGAAGAGGGTGCCATTTCAGACACAGCCAGAGTTGGAATAGTGTTTGAAACTCAGAGAACATCTGTTGATTTTGTATGGAAGGTGAATTTTACATTTTCAAAAGCACACCTTTCAGAGGAGAGGATAAACTAAAGGTTGGTTTTCAGTTCAGTGAAGAATCTTCTTTTCTCCATCGTTTATACTTGGATTCTCTTTTTAATCACTACCTATGTGGAAAGAAAATACTTAGAGAAAAAGGGTGCTCCTGGTTGCTATAGATACACGGTGGTGGAGCAACTGTTCTGTTTCCTCCCTCCCTCCCTTCAAACAGCTGACACCACCAGATGTAAAGCCCCTCTCATCCCTCTCCTCCCCTCCACAACCTGAGCATCTCAATGTAGGACAAAGGCTGGGGATTTCCCTCTTTGTCCCAGTCTGCCCACCACTATTCCTCCACCCAGGGGATTTTCAAGTGGGGTGAACTCTGAGGGAGATGACTAGGGCTGTGATGGTCATGGAATTTTGGATGATGGTTATTGGTCAGAAAAATGATCATGGTCATCGTTATAATCGTTGGAAAGATGCACATTTTCTCCTCTCCTCCGCTTCTAACTACAGGGAGGGGGGTGTTGCCTTGGCAACCAAAGATTTGTTCACTATAATACCTTGCTTTTTTCAGCAAGGAGCAACAAAGTTTCATCACTTTGTAAAGAGTCCATGTTACCACGACAACGGACTCAACTGCACAAATGTCCGGCCTTCCAGTCTTCAGTCAGCTGTTCGTTCTACAAAATGAACAGCTTTTTAAAACCTCTTACATCGACCCGAGACGCAATCGTCTCATCTAGCCATCAGCAAATGCAAATGCGCTACGCCAAATGCTAATAGCACTCGTTAAAACTCAAACGTTCATTAAAACACACATGCAGGGTAGTGAATTAAAGCTACACTCGTTGTGAATCTAGCCAACAAGTCAGATTATTAAAATGCTTTTCGGCGAAAGCATGAGAAGCTATTATCTGATAGCATGCAACACCCCGAAATACCTGAATGCGACGTAAACAAAAGATTTCGCGTAGCCGGCACTACACAAATAGCAGAAATAAAATATAAAACTTACATTACCTTTGACGAGCTTCTTTGTTGGCACTCCTATATGTCCCATAAACATCACTAATGGGTCTTTTTTTCGATTAAATCGGTCCATATATACCCAAAATAGCCATCTATGGAAACTGTGTGATTCAGAAAAAAACACTGTTTGAAAACGCTACGTCATTTTTTTAAATTAAAAAAGTCTACGATAAACTTTCACAAAACACTTCGAAATACTTTTGTAATCCAACTTTAAGTATCAGTAAACGTTAATAAGCTATCAAATTGATCACGGGGTGATGTGTATTCAATAGCTCCACGATTTCAAATCATCTTCCAAAATCTCTCTTCCAAACCTTCCTGTCGGAGACCGGATGGAAAGTGATCTCTCTAGTAGGTTTGACCAAGAAACAAAGTCACCGGAAATGACGAGACAGGCGACATCGTGTGGAAGCTGTAGGAATTGCAATCTCGGACCCATTTAATTTAGTTTCCATTCAACAATACATGCAAGTGGCGCATTGATACTTTTTTCAGTTTTCAGTGACCAGATTTTCTTGCGCTTTTCGATGAAACACACGCTCTGTTATAGTCACAGCCGTGATTTAACCAGTTTTAGAAACGTCAGAGTGTTTTCTATCCACACATACTAATCATATGCATATACTATATTCCTGGCATGAGTAGCAGGATGCCAAAATGTTGCGCGATTTTTAACAGAATGTTCGAAAAAGTAGGGGGTCGACTTAAGAGGTTTTAAAAACGGTTATGGTTATTTTATTTTCATGACGGTCTTCATCCATAATTGTCGGTTAAGACGATTGGACAGTAATTGTGCCTGCACTAGAGATTACAAATATATCTCTTCATTTGTGAGTGATATGCATATTATGGTCCTCAAAGTCGCCCATTAACAACAGGTTTTCAGTACACTACAGGATGTGGGTATGATTGTGATTGTGGATATGATTGATTGTTTCTCATTGTGCCAAAACCTCTAGAGAGGGGACTAGAGTGAAACACTGGTGGAGGTGACCCTCTAAGAGACATATCATGGGAAACATTCAGCCTTATCTTCAAGGACCTTCTTGGTGGGATTCAATATGCTTGTTTTTATTACTGTAGGATGAGAATGCCCCAGTCCCACCCCCCAACAACCCTACTCCACTACCCACCCTACTCCCACTCCTCGATCACCCCACTCCCACTCGTCAGTCTCAGAATGTCCCCATGCATCCTGATGCCACAATTCAACAACAGCCCTCACAGAACACAATCCCTATTGGCTCCGTGAGACCAATTTATTAGTATTTTAGCACCAGACTTGATGTGTGAGCATGGACCGAAGATGAAAAGGCTATCTCACCATTAGGGGTGGGCTGGAGAAAAAACAGAGAGGAGATGAAAGGGGAAGAGAAGGGGAGAGGAGAGAGTGGGAGAGAACAGAACAGAGGAAGAGGAGAGGGAGGAGAGAGGGGAAGATGGTAGTGGAGAGGGAGAGAAGAGAGGGAAAGAGGAAAGGAGAGAAAAGAGGGGGAGAAGAGGAGAGACCGTGAGGTGCATCTTAAGTAGATGTGAAATTATTAATACATGGGATCGCGTTCAAAGTTGTTTTTGAAGTCCATCGATCTCCCAGAGGGCAGAGTGGCCTGGATTTGTAGTTGCCTCTTTTTGTCCGGCATGCCCCGCTGTGAACCTTGTGACGGCTAAAGATTCACTCCACAGGGGCCTCCCTTTGCAACCAAATACTAAATTGCGACAAAAATCCCATTAAAATGTCCAGGCCACACTAAAGTTTGTTTTTCCAATCTTTATAGGATATTTCCTCAGTCCTACACCATTTTGAGAATACTAGAGTGCGCTCTCTACCCAGAATCCAAAGAGGGATTCTTGTACTCAGTTTTACAATGTCCAGGAAATGGCTTGTGCTTCATTACCTTACAATTTATATAGTATCTATATCCTCTCAAACTCTGTCAGTTTGGATGGGGTGCGTCGCTGTACAGCTATTTTCTCCAGAAATGTTTGATCAGGTTAAAGTCCGGGCTCTGGCTGGGCCACTCAAGGATATTCAGAGACTTGTCCCAAAGCCACTCCTGCATTGTGTTGGCTGTGTGCTTGGGGTCGTTGTCCTGTTGGAAGGTGAACCTCCATCCAAGTCTGAGGGCCTGAACACTCTGGAGCAGGTTTTCATCAAGGATCTCTCTCTACTTTGCTGCTGAAAAACATCACCACTGCATGATGCTGCCACCAACATGCTTCACTGCAGGGATGGTGCCAGGTTTCCTTCAGATGTGACGATTGGCATTCAGGCCAGAGTTCAATCTTGGTTTCATCAGACCAGAGAATCTTGTTTCTCATGTTCTGAGAGTCTTTAGGTGCCTTTTGGAAAACTCCAAGTGGGCTGTCATGTGCCTTTTACTGAGGCGTGGCTTCCGTCAGGCCACTCTACCATAAAGACCTGATTGGTGGAGTGCTGCAGAGATGGTTGTCTTTCTGGAAGGTTCTCCCATCTCCACAGAGGAACTCCTGAGCTCTGTCAGAGTGACCATCAGGTTCTTGTTCATCTCCCTGACCAATGCCCTTCTCCTCAATTGCTCAGTTTGGCCGGGCGGCCAGCTCTAGGAAGAGTTTTGGTGGTTCCAAAATTCTTCCATTTATGAATGATGGAAGCCACTGTGTTCTTGATGACCTTCAATGCTGCAGAAATGTCTCCCACAAATCTGTGCCTCGACACAATCTTGTCTCAGTGCTTTACGGACAATACCTCGACCTCATGGCTTGGTTTTTTCTCTGACATGCACTGTCAACTGCGGGACCTTATATAGACAGGTGTGTACCTTTCCTAATCCTGTTCAATCAATTGAATTTACCACAGGTCTACTCCAATCAAGTTGTAGAAATATCTCAAGGATGATCATTGGAAACATGATGCGCCTGAGCTCAATTTCGAGTCTCATAGCAAAGGGTCTGAATACTTATGTAAATAAGGTATTTCAGTTTTTTTATTTGTAATAAATTTGCTACAATTTCTCAAAACCTGTTTTCACTTTGTCTTTATGGGTTATTGTGTGTAGATTGCTGAGGATTTGTATTTATTTAATCCAGATTAGAATAAGGCTGTAATGTAGTAAAATGTGGAATAAGTCAAGCGGTCCAAATACTTCCCGAAGGCACTTTACATCACAGAAGACGGAAATATAACATAACCGTTATGAAAAATAGGAATAGCATTCCAACCATGAGGCTACTAGAGGGCGATTTGGTAATTTGACTGCAGAAAAGGGCTAGCAACAAATTTTTCTCAGCTTCAAAAGCACCAAACGTTGTGTGGTTATCCTTAGAAATATTCCCCAGACTTTCCCAGAGGGAAATGTTGATATGTTGTAAAATATGTGTCTTAAGAATTAAGATGATATTTTAATAAAATATTTCAGAAAAATTGTAATACATAAAAGTGTTATATTTGTGTGTACATTCAACTGGTAAAAGTAGATTGTGACATAATTAAGGGGGATAAATTACCATATGAGGGTGTGGTGCCTGGTCTTAACAAATACTTGATATTGTCGGTCTGAGGTATGAAATGACAGATGAATTCTGATTGTTATTTTTAAAATTCATGAACTTATATCAGTACTGAAATGACTGAATATGAATTCCTGTTATTATCATCTGGTTATGTAAATGTTATTCAAAAATGTGTGAATATTTATTTGCCGTTATTGGAATGTGAATACTTTTATGATGATTTCCTTTATGAATTATAGTATATGATTCATTATTGTTTTAGCTTCTGATTTCAAGTCCACACGCTGAAGAGTGAGACAAAGGAATATCCCATTCTCAGTGTCCTTTCATTCCCTTCCACCAAACCATCTAACCGTGGTTCACCTGTTCACCGAGTCCTCCTCCTGGCCTCCTCGTGGTCACCAGAGTGCCCACACTCATTTTCAATGGTCCTTCGAACCAGATGGAGGAAGATAATATAGCAGATGGTGGAATGGATACATAGCCACAATACCAACTCGAGGACAACACTACCCATTCCCTGGGGGCTAGAACCAAGGATGTATCCATGTCCATTCCAGGAGGACTATCAAGGCTCCAACTTAAGAAACGTCTCCCTCCCCCTTACCAAATCATTTTGTAGCAACATTGCCAAGAGCTGGCAGAGGCCTAGACATCCCAGGCTATGGATATGAGGCAGTATATCCTCTGACTGCTGATCTCACCTTTAACCCTCCCATCACCACTAACCCACCTCTCGGGAACATTTGAGGAGGACACACAAGGACAAGTGGATGTGACAGTGGCTCACATCGCAGGACAGGTTATGGGAACCCGCACAGGGTCATGGGAAGGCGAGTTCCCTTGCCCTTGTCCAACCCCAGTCAATTAGTCCTTTATCCAATTCCATTAAAGTGTAGCCACTGGTATCAAAGGCCAATACCACACCACAAGGAGTAGTCCCAAGCTCAAGGCCGCTCTCCTTTAGGTCCAGTTCCACAGAACACTCAGGATCTAGACACACAGGTCAGGGCTCCAAGTCCAAATTCAGACACTTCAAGAGTGGGAGCTCCACTTCTGATTCCACATATTGTAGTGGCACCTCTGAGAGCGTTGCCAGCTAGCAGCATTCAGTGGCCCTCGGTGACTCTCAGACAGCTGCTTTAAAGGAGAAGATAAAACGGATGGATTTGGAAGAGATACAGCATCAAATTGAGGATGAAAAGGAAGCTGATGATATCTGTTAGCAGATGGATGAACAGTCACATGCAGCTTTACCTGAATGAAAGATAGAATGGGCAAGACAGTGATATGGCCGCTACTCCTATTCCATCTATCACACCTGCGTCTAACCCACAGCAGGTGCCAAACTCACATCCTGACACACAGTCTCTTGGCATTCAGGTGAATGAAGCACATACCTGCCAGTCCACTTAGTGACTCTCATTCTGTGCCAGATTCCCACCATGGTCCTCCCAATTGTCATCTTCTTCACAATTTCGCCCTCAACCCGGTACAGGGGCGCACCTACACCGCCAGGAACAGGGTCAATCCCTTCCGGAGTGGAGAAGGAGCCAGTGGAGGCTGCTGAGGGGAGGACGGCTAATAATAATGTCTTGAACGGATCTAATGGAATGGCATCAAACACATGAAGACCATAGCTGTGTTTGAATACCCATACTGACATACTGTATACTACACACTTAATGACATCACAAAATAACAACTGAAATGTCATTAGTGTTCTTTAGATCACCTCTGAGTAGTTCGCTTTAGTACATGTTAGTGTTTCGTCTGGAAAAGTCTTCGAAACAAAGGCACATTACCTCTGGTGAACATTTGAGAGGGAGACCTGAATCTTCTCTCCTTGATTTACAACAGGGTGTGATGTGGGTGAGAGGGGGTCTGGTTTAACTTATTTATTGTGATATATTTTGATATAGATGTATTTTGATATAGAAGCCTAAATCTAATCCTTACCTTAAAATGTAATGATTTTTAATCACACAATTGATAAGAAGATGGAATGTGATGAAAAATGATATCTTGTGAAGAGACGGCCTTGATAATGTTAATCTTGATTTAGTGTCATAAATAATCCTTGCTTCCTGCCTGTACTTGGTAAAGATATAAGGGGGATGACTTGACCCCCTCTTAAAGACCATCTGGCAGATCCTCCAGAATATGTTCTATAAGTTAAGATAGGAGGCGGTGCCAGACACATGCCAATACCTCCTGTTCCTCTTCATCAACCAGCAGAGATTAATGCACAGAAGAAATCTGCCCAATTTACAGCGTTACAGCGTCTCAGTAGGGCAAAGTCGAACACTTTCAGACCCCTCTCATTATCTAACGCTCCAAGACCTGCTGGCTGCAACCACTCAGTTGATCGTTAAGAGCATACCGAAGAGCACTCATCTCCATGCCCTCCCTCCAATGTTCGACCAGACTCTAGGCCTGATCATAGGACTTGGCACAATCCACATTATAGTTCTGGATGCCAACCATCCTCTCACCAAGCTCATCATTAAGCGTTGTGATGAAACCCTACTACACCCTGGCCCGGAGAGGATCTAGGGTGAGATGAGGTGGAATTATTGGGTGTTGAGGAGCCAATGGGACATTCAGAAGCATCAGTTCTCCTGCACAGACTGCCACAAATGGTGAGAAGTCAAAAGGTTTTCAAAATTGCAGATTTGCCCTCTGCTCGCCTACGTTTGTTCAAGCCACCTTTCTGGTCCACGGATGTGGATTGCTTTGACCCTTTCTACATCAAGATAGGCATCCGAGTGGAGAAGCATTGGGGCATAATTTTCACATGTCTTACCACTCGATGTGTCCACCTGGATTTACTTGACACTGATGCATTCCTCATGTCACTCCATTGCTTCATTTCCTGCCAAGGAAAACCATTTTAGGTTCTGTCAGACAGGAGGACGAATTTCAGAGAGAAGATGCTGAGCTGCAGGGTACATACTAAGCTATGGAGCCTTCTCTCAAGTAACTGCTGGCTGACCAACAGGCGATTTTCAAGTTTAACACCCCTAATGCTCTTCATTTTTGCAGCAAGTCCATCAAAACCACTCTCCGGGTGGTCCTGGGGAGCCGAACAGTATCTGAAGCGTATTTCGCACTGTATTAATTGAAGTGGATGGGATGCTGAACTTCAAGATCCTGGGCTACATCTCTGCAGATGTCGCAGACCCGGATCCTATCGCCCCTAACATTTTCCTGATGGGGCTGCAAGACTCTTCTCTCCCCCAGGCCATGTTCGCCAACAATAACCTTATCTGCAGATGCAGTTGGCGCCATAGCCAGATCCTGGCGGATCATTTCTGGGCCAGTTTTATCAGGGACTACATGCTGGGCCTGCTACAATGTGGGAAATGGCAAGGTGAAGTGGAAAACATGAATGTTGGACAAGTAGTCATGGTGGTTGACCCTCAATCACCTTGTGCCTTGTGGCCTGTTGGTAAGTGACCAAGTACATACCTGGAGTGGAATGTCGAGTCAAGACATTGGGAAAAAAACGTTTCTCAGGAAAGGCTGGCATTATACTCTACCTTCACTGTTGTTTAATCTCTGCCATTTTCTCCAGCAACCTAATCCTTTAGATTCTTGTGTGTATGTCCAAGACATAATGTGAGGAAATATAAATGTATTTTGGTTTGACTGTTTTCCATGATGCGGGTGATTGTTTAAGTTGACTCACGTGTGTTTATAAATGCAGCTCCTGGACCACATTTCCCTTTGTCATTTTTGGAGGTAAATTTGTTTGTAGTATTCTATGATGCGTAGAGTCTGTGCTCTCTTTTAGTAGCGCTTTCATTAATGACTGTTAATTAGTACTTTATATTGCCAGTCTGAGTTATGAAATTACTCAGATGAATTCTGATTGTTATATTCGAAATGATTTAACTTATATTAGTGCTGAAATGAGTAATTTTATGAATTCCTGTTATTATCATCTGGTTCTAGAAATTATTGTTACTCATAAATGTGTGAATATTTATTTTCCATTATTTAAATGTGAAAATGTTTAGGATAATTTGGCCTATGCATTATGGCATATTATTGTTTTTGCTCCTGATTTCCAGCACACACGTTGAATAACTTAAACAAGAATGAGACTAAGGAATATGCAATTCTCAGTGTCCTTTCATTCCATTTCACCAAACAATCTAACTATGGTTCACCTGTTCACTGAGTCATCCTCCTGGCCTAACCAGTCACACGAGTGCCCACATTCATTTTCCCAGAAGTGGGGAAGTAGAAATGTTTTGCAGGTCCCCCCCAAGGAAAAGGGCTATTTTAGGCTAAGGGGTTTGGTTTAGGGTTAGGTTTATGGGTTGGGGTTAGGGTTAGGGATTTGGTTAAGAGGGTTAGGGATTTGGGGTTAGGGTTAATGTTAAGATTAAGATTAGGTTTAGGGTTAGGGTTTAGGGATAATAGGATTTTGAATAGGAATCAATTGTTTGGTCCCCACAAGGATAGTAAAACGTGTGTGTGTGTGCCTTAACCTTCTTACCAACGCCCTGCTACTGAGAAGGATCATGAAGATGATGACGGTCTCAAACCAGTTATGCGCCACGATAAGGTAGCTTGTCTTCCTCAGGAACCACCAGTGCTTCCTCCAGCCATGATAGATGGGGAAGTACAAAAACATATATTTGGCAACACATTCTGGATAAGAGGGCACACAGTGGAGAATAACTGGAGATATTTCGATCCCCACAAGGGAAAAGGCTCAGTGGCGACCGTCATTCAGGGCAGGTGGATATTTCTTTTTTTGGGGGGGGCTTGCCTGTTTTGCATGTTATTTTTGCATTAATACGTGTCACATAGTGTGAAAACAATGTAAAAAATATATGTATCATTGAGTTAATAAAGTTACATAAAATCAGGCAGCTCCAAAATGCAGGTGTTTCAGACTAGCTCAGTGCTTCCTGTGGTGTTGTGGCAGGCCAGCAGAAAATAGGCTCAGCATTGCACCGTGATTGGCTCAGTGTTCTGTCACTTATGGGACGCTATATCACCAACCTTTAGTAAGGGGAGACATCAATAATGTGAGCCCTCCTGTGTCCTGCCATAGACTTAGATTAGAAGTTCCCTTCCAAGAAGGCTCAAGGTCATTGACCACAGAAATGACGTCAAATCACATTATATGTACAGTAGCTTTGATTGGACTGATCATGTCAAAATCTTACTTTCACAATCTTAGCTAGCAGTCATCATCATGATTCATGAATCAAGTCTACTGGCAAATCCTTTTTAATTCTTGTCATATGAAGAGAAATAATGAAGAGAAAATATAGATTAAACGCTATGGTGCTCATCGGCCACTGGACATAAACAATTTGGAGATCACAATTCAACAATGAGTGGTTTGTAAGGAATCGGTGACAGTGGCTAACTGCAAGCATTGCAAATACGTTTTGAAAATTTTTTCATCCCACGAAGGACCACCGGGCCATTTTCCTGTTCAAACACATCACAACAACCGGGAGTCCAAAAATGTCTTATTCTGATTCATAAATTACATTTGTGGGCACTATTTGCCACCATTATAGTGCAATTAATGTATTGTTTTGTGTTGTGTTGTGGCATTGCTGGCATGCATCTAAAAAAAAAAGTTTTACATGCTAAAATCGCCCATGAAAAGGCTATTTTAGGCTTAAGGGTTAGGGTTACAACTAAGGAAATAAGGATTTTGAATGGGAATCATTTGTTTGGTCCACACAAGGATAGTAAAACAAATGTGTATCTTTGTCTGTGTGTCCGCATGTGTGTGGACTTGGGTGTTTGTGTATTTGTGTAGTGGATTTCAGCTACGAAAAATGACTGTGTATTGCAACCGTCAACCTTCCTCCTGCTTCGCATAGTGGTCTGTTGGTAGGCCTTGAACAATGGGGATCGCAAGGAGACATTGAATTCCCAGAGGCCTTTGCTCTTTCTAGCTGCAACGTAGAGTGTTGATAGGATATGTACGAAGAGAGAGCAAGACAGAGAGAGAAAGAGAGTCCTCCTCCCTACGTGTGTCTTAATTAGTAAGCACCACACTGGACTGACCTGGCCTCTTTACTGCATCAGCCCTCTTTTGTCAAACAGAGGAACAACAAAACAAAATCTAATCAAATCCAATTTTATTGGTCACATACACATAGTTATTCAGCGGCAGGTAGCCTAGTGGTTTGAGTGTTGGACCATTAACCGAAAGGTTGCTGGATCAAATCCCTGAGCTAAAAAGGTAAATATCTGTCGTTCTACCACTGTTCCCTGGTGGGCTGTCATTGTAAATAAGAATTTGTTCTAAACTGACTTGCCTAGTTAAAAATATATATATTTTGCAGGTGTAGCGAAATGCTTGTCTTCCTAGCTCCAACAGTGCAGTAGTATCTAACAATACACACAAATAATTATGGAAGTAAGAAATTGTTGAAGGAATTCTAAATTCCTCTGTTTTATTTCCCAATCAAAATTAAACACTCTGTCAATGCATAAAGAATGGACAGAGCCCCGGTCTTAAAAGTCAGGTAACAGCGTTTAATTCAAGAGAGTACTGGCTTCATACACATTTTACCACAGGTTATGAACTGAAAATGACGTCAGCGTTTTCTAAATGTTCTATCTCTTCTTGACACTGGTAGAGAGACCCTATAGTTCTCAAGCCTTCCCTCCTTGCCTAGAGCCAAGGTCAGTCAGTGTAGATAGCATTCTAGACAGTCTGGAGATAGTCCGTCCCTGCCATCTGGAGGTAGTTCATTCATTTGTACCAAGGCATTGTTCTAAACTCCTGACTATATTATATACAATTGGAAATGGGAGCAAGAGAGAATGCATACATGTACAGTACATGATAGCATTTGGACTAGTCAGTCCTGATTGAAATGTATACATAATTAGTCATCATTGATAAAAATTGCCTTAACAGAAATATATAAATACATTAATAAGGTTCTGTGGAGAATCACCCTTTCTGGATATAACCCCTATCTTCTCTGTACACCTGGGACATAGGATATGGAAATGTGTTTCTACACACAATCTGGAGGCCATCTTGAATGTTCCATGACTCTTCATTTGTATTAAGTGGTTCCTCTTTTACCATTTAATGGATGATTCGATTTGGTCCCCAGAATGGAGAGAGAACCAGCAGGAGCAACTGAGCAGCCAACCATAGCAATTAGTGTCTTAGAGCCTAACGAGAGCGTTGCTTCTTTTTAATGTAGTATTATATAATTATTTTTTGTTTCTTAGTAGCAGTTCACACGTTTTTTTTTTACCTTTTCATATGTGAGTTCCAAATATCTCTAATGGTTGCCTAGTGTGAGTTGTTTTATGCACGTGATGTCAGAATGCACTCAGTGTGATTGTTATGCAACAGGACAGTTAACACTCGCTGCCTGCTAATTATAGGCTATGTTTCAACTTGTCGATTTCAAATTATTTTCTAACAAGTTTTATTTTTTAACAGCAGTTTGAATTGAGGCGTGTTCTTCCTCCTCATTATTTCACATAGAAGTAGCCCATTTCAGTGTTATGTTTGAGGCTTTACTGAGCCGGACAAACTTCCCTCTTCGAGGAGAGCCCTTCCCCGTTTTATCCGCACATCAGGTATGCAGAC
This sequence comes from Oncorhynchus kisutch, assembly GCF_002021735.2. Lineage (NCBI taxonomy): Eukaryota > Metazoa > Chordata > Actinopteri > Salmoniformes > Salmonidae > Oncorhynchus > Oncorhynchus kisutch. The sequence continues at coordinate 43,724,646 of NC_034174.2, read as the reverse complement.
AACTGTCACATTTTCTGTCTGGTGCTTGCATTGCCTCCATTGTTATTTTCCTTACAAATAACAGCTTTGGACATGTGTGCGTTCCCATCACAGTTAGTGCCTTATTTTCTGTATATCGTGTTGTTGTTTCTACTATAGCATGATGTATGTATTTATGTATGTAGCATAATGTATTTACTGTTTTAGTCACATGTTTTCAAGTTCTGGTGACAAAAAATGTATTCCAATTATTTCATAGATTGTAATGGACATCTATGATGTGTGTAAAATACTTTTTTGACGGTTGCACTGATTATAATAAGCTAATGCTAAGCTAGTAGCCCTGGGTGTCACGTAAATGTCTGTCAGATCAAAGATGTTGTAATGTGGTGAAGGAATGGTTCGCTCATCTTTCGGGTAAACTTCCGGAAGTGAATGAAGGAAGTGAATGTTTGTAGACGACACACGCCCTTCAACATGCATACTGCAAACAGACAAAACTCATCTTGTCTCCTCTTACTATCTTTGGTAGACGCGAAAAAACAAACATGGCGGCATGCACAATCTACCCATCATTGGATTACTTTAGATTTCTAGAAAGTGTTTTACTAAATTATTTCAATCAATGTTGAGTTTACCCGTGATCTGATGAATTATACATAGCAATTGCTATTAGCTAATTCATATTGTGGTTTCTGTCAGCCAAGAGTAATCTAAATATGGCCGCTTGTGTTTTAGAAATCTTTCTTCAGTTAGCGCTATGACAAATGTAGCTTACATTTTCCGGTTTGGATGATTGTGTATGCTGTTGCTACTTCTGTGAATGTCTGAACATTGCATCCAAAAATAAACTTGTCATATTCAGGACATAACTTTGTAGGACTGTGTTTGTGCAAAATGGCTAGCTCAAGTGCTGACTGTTGCGTCAATCGAAACTAGATGTTCTAAATAAGCATTAGAATCAATTTAATCAGTTTGAGCGTACACTGCAAGGACCACTGTAGAATGATCACACCCGTTTGTTGGTACATGTGAAAAGGTTAAGCCAGCCGATCTTCTATTCTTTTTATTTCTTAAAAAAAAAAATCTGGACGTAAGTAAAGGCAGTGATCACAAGGATAGTGTTTTTGCAGTCCTTAATTGCTGCAGCAGGCTTCAAGGGTGTGTTGTGAGAGGGGGACAGAGAGAAGAGAGAATGACGGTAGAGCTTTGCATGTATTAAAGCCCACTGGCCACACCCTGGTTGAATCAATGTTGTTTCAACGGCATGTCAATTAAATTGCTTTGAACTAACGTTCAATAGATGTTGAATTGATGTCTGTGCCCAGTCTTGATGTCTGTGCCCAGTGAAGAGTGAGAGAAATATTTTTTTCATTGTTCCAGGGTTGAGGTTGAGGAGGACAAAGATATTGACACATTTTCTGATTGTTTTCAGAATAATAAGACTTCTAAGCTCATGAAACAACATGATTACTGTTTCATGATGTTCGCATTCATTCTGTCCCTATATAATGGCGCCGGTGGGGACGGCTGCCGTTTTATTGGCTCTTGACCAACTGTGCTATTTTGTTTGTTTTTTCACATTGTTTGTAACTTATTTTGCACATAATGTTGCTGCTACCGTCTCTTATGACCGAAAAGAGCTTCTGGACATCAGAACAGCGATTATTCACCATGAACTGGACGAAAACTTTTTCTTTAATGAGTCGGACGAGTGGGATTTACTCCAGACACCAGACGAGGCCCTTATCCTCGTCATTCACAGGAGAGAAAGATGGAGATATTGCTGAAGGAGATCAGCGTGCCTTGTAAAGATTCGGCGACGAGTGGCGAATCTGCCTTTGCCATCGGTACTTTTGGCCAATGTACAATGCTGGATATTAAAGTGGACGAACTACAAGCACGTATATCCTACCAACGGGACATTAAAAACTGTAATATCTTATGTTTTACCTAGTCATGGCTGAATGACGACATCGATAACATGGTAGGACAAGGGGTGGAGGTCTATGTATATTTATAAACAACAGCTGGTGCATGATATCTCACGAAGTCTCGAGGTTTTGCTCACCTGAGGTAGAGTATCTCATGATAAGCTGTAGACCACACTATCTACCAAAAGAGTTTTCATCTATATTCTTCATCGCTGTCTATTTATCACCACAAACGGATGCTGGCACTAAGACCGCACTCAATGAGCTGAATACGGACAAGTAAACAGGAAAACGCTCACCCAGAGGTGGCGCTCCTAGTGGCCGGGGACTTTAATGCAGAGAAACATAAATCCATTTGACCTCCTTTCTACCAACATGTTAAATCTGCAACTAGAGGGAAAAACCTGTAGGCCACCTTTACTCCACACACAGAGACGCTTACAAAACTCTCCCTCGCCCTCCGATTGTGAAATCTGACCATAGTTCTATCCTCCTGATTCCTGCTCAAAAGCCAAAACTAAAGCAGAAAGCACCAGTGACTCAGCCAATAAAAAGTGGTCAGATGAAGTGGATGCTAAACTACAGGACTGTTTTGCTAGCACATACTGGAATATGTTCCGGGATTCTTCCGATGGCATTGTGGAGTACACCACATCAGTCACTGGCTTCATCAAAAAGTGCATTGATGACGTCATCCCCACAGTGACTGCACGCACATGCCCCAACCAGAAGCCATGGATTACAGGCAGCATTCATACTGAGCTAAAGCTTTCCCCTTTACATACTCCTTAGCAAATACATTTAAACTCACTTAAAAAATTCCCTGTCAGTTAGGATCACCACTTTATTTTAAGAATGTGAAATGTGAGAATAATAGTAGAGAGAATAATTTATTTCAGATTTGATTTCTTTCATCACATTCCCAGTGCGTCAGAAGTTTACATACACTCAATTAGTATTTGGTAGTATTGACTTTAAATTGTTTATCTTGGGACAAATGTTTCGGGTAGCCTTCCACAAGCTTCCCACAATAAGTTGGTTGAATTTTGGCCCATTCCTCCTGACAGAGCTGGTGTAAATGAATCAGGTTCTTAGTCCTCCTTACTCGCACGCGGTTTTTCAGTTCTGCCAACAATTATTCTATGGGATTGAGGTCAGGGATTTGTGATGGCCACGCCCAATACCTTGACTTTGTTGTCCTTAAGCCATTTTGCCACAACTTTGGAAGTATGCTTGGGGTCTTTGTCCATTTGGAAGACCCATTTGAGACCAAGCTTTAAAGCGCCATGTCTAGGTCCAAGAAGCTTCTAATCAGCTTCAACCTTCAAGCCACAAGACTCCTGAACATCTAATCAAATGATTACCCAGACTATTTGCATTGCCTCTCATTTTTATGCTGCTGCTATCTCTGTTTATTATCTATGCATAGTAACTTTTATAACTCAACCTACATATTACCTCAATTACCTTGATTAATTTAAAAATATGCTTTACCCTGTATATAGCCTTGCTATTGTTGCTGCTTTTAATTGTTTGTTCCTTTTATTTTTTTCTAGAAACTATATTTTTTCAATTAAATGATGTGTTGCTATGCGGTGGGCTGTATCCTGAGTGAGGGCGACGCCAGGCCCAGTGAGGAGCTCCTACAGCTCTGTGAGAAGTTTGGTTTCCGGGTCTTCAGCTTCCAAGTGGTCACTCAGGTGGTTAGCGCCTCCTTCCCCACAGGACACCCCTGTCAATCTTCATCGGGGTATCGAGAGTCTAACACCAGCTGGACAGCTACATCAAGGCAATGTACAGTGCCACTGACTGCCTTCTGTTTTCTCCTCTGCTTCGCACCCCTTTATATATGCTTTCCTCTATTTGTACCTATCCATCCTTATCTATGCTGTCCTCTACCCCAACAATTATCCAAGTCCTTCTCCATGTTTACTCCAGCCCTCAGCCCAACTCTCCCCAGTCCTCCCACGATTGAGAACTTATATCCACTAACTCTGTACAGAAAAGTGAGTCATTGCGGAGTTTGAGCCAAGGGTTTCTCAAGGTTTAATCATGCAGCATTCTGGTACAGGTGGCATCACCATGGGCAGCCAGCCACCCACCGTAGCAGCACTGAACTACTGATAATTTGTGTGTGTGTGTGTGTGTGTGTGTGTGTGTGTGTGTGTGTGTGTGTGTGTGTGTGTGTGTGTGTGTGTGTGTGTGTGTGTGTGTGTGTGTGTGTGTGTGTGTGTGTATGTGTGTGTGTGTGTGTGAGAGAGAGCGAGAGAGAGAGTCTGCATCCCCTGGCTGGCACTGTCATCTGCCCTGGGCCTGGCACTGCGAATGCCTGGCCATCGTCACTCAGTGGCACTTGACCCATTTGTACATGGCCAGGCGCTGAACACTGGCACTAGTCTTCTTGGGCCAGTTGCCTTGGACTGGAACAAATGATTTTCTTTACATCGAAGGAACATAAGTTCCGTATGTCTTTCTTTAATTAACTGTCTGATATAGTCTTTTGCCTGTTGTCTCTCTACCTCTTAGGCCTGTACCATCTGCCTTTCATCTTGGGGATTTACAAACTAGTGTTCTACTTTAGCTCCTTGCATTTATACTTTATGATTGTGAAAATATGATTGCTGTCTATTTAACCATCTGTCAATGAGTCATGGTATAGTTCCCAGTTTCAGGGCTAAACCAGTCTTTACTGATACTCTCCTGCCTGTGTCATATATACTTTTGCAGCACCCTTTGTGATGTTATTATTGGGGGAATTAAACATTGGAAATTGGTTTTCATATTCCAAGACCCAGTGCGGTCAACAAACATGATCCGACCACTCCCAGACAGTCTTGATTGAAGAATGACTCTTTGTGTCACGCCCTGGCCATAGAGAGGCTTTTATTCTCTATTTTGGTTAGGCCAGGGTGTGACTAGGGTGGGCATTCTAGTTTCTTTATTTCTATTTCTTTGTGTTTGGCCAGGTGTGGTTCTCAATCAGAGGCAGCTGTCTATCGTTGTCTCTGATTGAGAAACATACTTAGGTAGTCTTTTCCCCACCTGGGTTTGTGGGGTAGTTGTTTTCTGTATAGTTTAGTTTACGGTCCTTACAGAACTGTTTGTGTTCCTCTTTGTTATTTTGGTTCAAGTGTTCTGATTTAATAAAATATCATGAACACGTACTGCGCTTTGGTCCGGTCATTTACAGGAAGAGGATCGTGAAACTTTGCTAACAAGCTATTTTTGACATAAGACACTTATTGTTACCCAGAAGTTATTTGATATTGAGATCAAAATGGCTGCATTGGACATTTTTTAAAGGGCCAATCTGCAGTTGCTACATCCTTTTTTTTACTTATAAATTAATAATATACCCATTGATTTTTGAAGAATATTACTTTTCAATGCCTTCTGAGCTAAATTCAACTGTCGTAACCTAGCATAACCCAAAATCTAAGCTTGTTTTATTCCAATGTTTGTAAACAAAGTAAATGTTAACATGTATAGCTGTTAAACATGGTTAAAACTATACTTTCTATATCATGGATGGTCAGTCCTTGCAAGAATTTGAGAGTGGTTACATTTCTCTAGCCCCATCACTTTTTACCAAAACTCTGACCAGATTAAATTTCAAAACTCAAGCTTTGATAACAAAATAGATCAGTTGTTGTGTCACTTGTGAGACACAGCTGAGCATAAATTGAAATCATTTGCTTTTTAGTTTTACTGAACTGATGGTACCTGCATCTGATGGTCAGTCTCAGCGAAGGGAGTGAGCAGTAGAAGGTCCTCCTCTCACGGTCCATGCTCTCTCCTTTCCTCTGGTGAGACTGACCAGAGAGAGGGGACACCGTCTTCCACCTGATGGCGAAAATTACGTTACTTCTGCCTCATGCACAAATTCATGTTGTTCCTATGACCAGAGAAAATGAGGGCTTCTGAATCAAGTGCACTTCCTGCCAACAGCGCAAGACGAATGTCTCGTGAAATATATTCGATTTGATTGTATTTGTAAGATATATTTTATTACTAACAAGAAGCACTTTCTAATGAGAACAGATATCCACGTTGGGTATAAAAAAAGGACATCACCAAAAACAGTACAACATGACTATATTAATAGCTATGAATAAATGCATACAAAACACATAAAACGAATGTTTAGTCATGGCCTCTAAAAGGGCAATAATCCCTGGCAGTTACCTCCTTCTCCCGCTCCTTATCCAGAGGAGCTTTCAGCCCACAGAGATGATGAGGAGATGATGATCAGTGGGATGATGGAGTGGCAGCCCCCCCAGCGCCTCATCCATCGCCGCATACCGCTTCCGTGATGCGGCTGTGGCCTCTCCTCCCTCTGTGCTGACTCCAATGGGAGGAGCTTTCAACTCCTGAAAATTATGGAAAAGGATGAATTTCAGCATCAAACATACTACATGTAAAGCCATGTAAAGTATTTTATGCAGTACATTTCTCTGGAATATTTACCTTTTTAACAAGTAAATATTCACACTTACAGTACATGAATATGCTGGTGGAGCCTAGGAAATAGATGGGAAAGCGTTGTTGCTCTTTGAGAAAAGGGGAACTTTATTAACCAAGCACAGTACAGCAATAAATGTGAAGATAACTTACAGTAGCGTACCGTGTACTTTTGCTTATGGTTTTCCACTTCTTTCTCACCCATGCAGGTGACAGCTGCCCCTCCAGCTTACAATCCTTTACGTAGATCCTGAAAATACATAAGATGAAGAACAACATTAACCAAAACATGAGTAAAGTAGAGTAGTGTGAACTTTATGTAGATAGCTAGACTGCCACATACTTTGTCAAATTGGAATGCCAAGGTGCTTGAGGCATCACTACAGACCAGCTGTGACCGGGAGACCCATGAGGCGGCTCACAATTGGTCCAGCATCGTCTGGGTTAGGTAAGGGTTAACCCGGCCGGGATTTCCTTGTCCCATCACGCTCTAGCGACTTCATGTGGAGGGCCGGGCACCTGCAAGCTGACTTCTGTCACCAGCTGGACGGTGTTTCCTCTGACACATTGGTGCGGCTGGCTTCCGGGTTAGTGCGGGTTAGTTTGGCAAGAAGCAGTGCAGCTTGGCAGGGTCATGTTTCAGAGGACGCATGGCTCTCGACCTTCGCCTCTCCTGAGTCCATAGGGGAGTTGCAGCGATGCGACAAGACTGTAACTACCAATTGGATATCACAAAAAAGTAGGCCATTACCTCTTTAAGAGTAATTAATATTTTAGGCCTTGCCAATGCATTGATATTCAAATTATTATTACATTCTAAAAATATATATATATATTTTTTTATTTCACCTTTATTTCCCTCTAGCGACTCCCCATCCCGGGTGCGGGAGCGTAATCATCGACTGACACTAATTAGCATAACCCAACGGACATAAATATTCCTAGAAAATATTCCTATTCATGAAAATCACAAGTGAAATATATTGAGACACCGCTTAGCCTTTTGTTAATCACCCTGTCATCTCAGATTTTCAAAATATACTTTACAGCCAAAGCTAGACAAGCATTTGTGTAAGTTTATACCTTTATTTAACCAGGTAGGCAAGTTGAGAACAAGTTCTAATTTACAATTGCGACCTGGCCAAGATAAAGCAAAGCAGTTCGACACATACAACAACACAGTTACACATGGAGTAAAACAAACATACAGTCAATAATACAGTAGAAAAATAAGTCTATATACGATGTGAGCAAATGAGGTGAGATAAGGGAGGTAAAGGCAAAAAAAGACCATGGTGGCGAAGTAAATACAATATAGCAAGTAAAACACTGGAATGGTAGATTTGCAGTGGAAGAATGTGCAAAGTAGAAATAAAAATAATGGGGTGCAAAGGAGCAAAATAAATAAATAAATAAGGTAGGGGAATAGGTAGTTGTTTGGACTAAATTATAGATGGGCTATGTACATGTACAGGTGCAGTAATCTGTGAGCTGCTCTGACAGCTGGTGCTTAAAGCAAGTGAGGGAGATGTTTCCAGTTTCAGAGATGTTTGTAGTTCGTTCCAGTCATTGGCAGCAGAGAACTGGAAGGAGAGGCGGCCAAAAATAAAATAAAAAAATGTGTGAGAATAATGTGGACTTGCCAGAGTAAATACATTGGATACATGCATGATGATTTTTCTATAGACCATGTGGCCGACGCAAGCACACGTAATAAAACCATCAATAGCGGTACCATTACTCTCACCATTCGAATCACCATCGCTGTTTTTATGAGAAAGCGACCAAAAATTAGGTTCCTTTTGTAATGGAAGGGTTTTTATGGAAGGCCAAGCTGAAGCCAGCATTAGATGTTGTCGTCTTCATAATACCTGCATGTGGTTTAACTGCAAGAGTATCGCACCACCCTTCAATTGAAGCGGCATGAAACAAACTAACGTAGCCACACTTCTCACAAATAATGAGAAAAAAGAAAGAACATATACTTATAAAGGAGCAAGAGAACTTATGAATTGGATACAATAATTAGGACTTTTCAAGCACCAAATTGAGGAAATTACAGATTTTCAAGGTAGATCTGTTCCAGTAGGCTACTTGTCACGTGATCTCCCTCTCTCCGGCCTTTAGGTCACCAGGCTGCTGATTACTGCACACACCTGTCACCATCGTCATACACATCAGTGCCTCAAGACACTCACCTGGACTCCATCACCTCCTTGATTACCTGTCCTATTTATGTCACTCCCTTTGGTTCCTTCCCAAGGCGTTATTGTTTCTGTTTCATGTCTGTGGGTTGTTTGTGTTTCTTGTTTTGTATTATGTTTCGTTCATTCATTAAATGTATTCACTCCCTGAACTTGCTTCCCGACTCCCAGCACACAAGTTACAGAATAACGCCTCTCCAACGGGAAGCATCAGGGAGTGTTTTTTTGTTGTTTTTGTGTTGGAGGTGATGCCGGGTCCGGGTGTCAGTACCGGAGCTACCGGTTCGTCGGACTCCCATGCCTCAGCTGGGTAAACAGGTTCCCGTGCCTCGGCCGAAGCAACCGGGGAGTTTCAGCTGGCTCGTCAGGCTCTCACGCCTCAGCCGGTTCATCAGGTTTCTGAGCCTCATCGGAGGCGACTGGTCCGCTCCTGATCCCCGGGATTGTCCTTTTGGTTGGCGTCCTGCAGCTGGACCCGCGCACCAGGGAGGGGGTACTACCACGTTTGGTCTCTCTCTGCCGTTCTAGGTCGCCATGCTCCCATGCCTCAGCCGGATCGACAGGTTCCCACACCTCAGCAGAAGTGACCGGTCCACTCCTGATCACATGGATTGTCATTTTGGTCGGCGTCCTACGGCTGCAGCCCTGCATCAGGGAGGGGGTACTCTCACGGGCGCTCCCTCTCCGGCCTTTAGGTCACCAGGCTGCTGATTGTTGTGCACACCTGTCACCATCGTTACGCGCATCAGTGCCTCATGACACTCACCTGGACTCCATCAACTCCTTGATTACCTGCCCTATTTATGTCACTCTTTGGTTCCTTCCCCAGGCGTTATTGTTTCCGTTTCAGTTTCATGTCTGTGCGTTGTTCGTGTTGTTTTGCATTATGTTTCGTTCATTAATTAAATGTATTTACTCTCTAAACTTGCTTCCCGACTCCCAGTGCACACGTTACACTACTTGAATTTCCGAACTCCAAATTCAAGTTGGACACGGACAGTTTTTTTCGTGTAACCGCAGGAAGAGAATGAAGGACCATGATGAGGTCATAAGCCATGTCCTGTTGCCACAGGAAGCTGAACCTCAACACAGGGCATCCCTATAAGGTGACGATGGGTTTTATGTAAGGATGGTTAGCAAGCTCAATCGCGGTCCACGGTGGCGTCATAATCATGTAAGGGCTGTAAGTAGTGCTTTTCTATGGAATAAATGCCTTGTTCTCTGTGGGACTAAGTTTTGTCTACGAAGAGTTTACTTCACATGGTCAGGTGTAGTCTTGCATTCATCGGGAGCATCTTCTGGACAATCCCACACATGAATTGTGTTTCTAGCCTCAACCGTTTTACTGGTGTCACTCAAAATCACCTTAATTCTACGTTAGGCTTCAAATGAGGTCAAACCTTTTGACATATAGAGGGGGAAGGGGGAAAGGAATGCATGTGTAATTAGATTAGGGTAATGTCTAGGGTTGAGGCCCTATCCCTAGCTTCATGTCCACTTCAACCCTTACCTAAGACCCAACTCTAACCCTAGCCTCATTCCTAACCTTAACACAAACTGAACCCTTCCTAACCCTAGACAAGGTCTTGAGTTTGGCTATTCCCCTGGATTCAGCAACTCTTCTCTGGGCTAAGGTCCAGGAGTTGTGGGGTGTGTTTGAAAGTGTTGGACCAGGTGTGTTTAGTGTTCAGTTTTGTATTTTTTTTTATTGTGTCAAGTCTGTGTGGCTGGTTTCTCCTGCATACAAGTTGTGACATACTGTAGTATGCATGCTATGGCATAGACAATGTTGGTGCTCTGAATGGTCATGAGTTGTGAGATAGCACTGGAGGTGTGTGCATGTCGATTTTGAATGTGTGGGAAATAATGCTGTAGTGCTGTTGTTCAATGGGTGGTTTGCAAGAAACCACTACTGAAGGACACCAATAATAAGAATAAGTTTGCTTGGGCCAAGAAACACGAGCAATGGCCTTTAGACCGGTGGAAATCTGTCCTTTGGTCTGATGAGTCCAAATTTTTGGCTCCAACCGTTGTGTCTTTGTGAGACGCAGAGTAGGTGAACGAATGATCTCCGCAAGAGGTGTGTGGGTGCTTTACTGGTGAGGAAGAGGTGTGTGGGTGCTTTACTGGTGACACTGTCTGTGATTTATTTAGAATTCAAGGCACACTTAACCAGCGTTCTGCAGCAATATTCCATCTCATCTGGGTTGTGCTTAGTGGGACTGTCATTTGTTTTACAACAGGACAATGACCCAACACACCTTCAAGCTGTGTAAGGGCTATTTGACGAAGAAGGCGAGTGATGGAGTGCTGCATCAGATGACCTGGCCTCCAAAATCACCCGACCTCAACCAAAAATGAGATTGCTTGGGATGAGTTGGGCTGCAGAGTGGAGGAAAATCAACCAACATGTGCTCAGCATATGTGGGAACTCCTTCAATACTTGGAAAACCCTTTAAGATGTATTTCACCAATTTACCACTTTCCGTTTTATCACCAACCTTTTATGCCTTGAACGCAATGTATTGAATCATGCTTCAAATCAATTGATGCATATCTTTTTAGATTAAAGGCAATGTCCAGGTGGGAGAGAAGAGAGAGGAAGATAGTCGGTTGGAGAGGGAAAGAGAGGAGAGAGAGAGTGTGTCAGGGGATAGGTGTCAGGGGAGGTGGGAGAGAAGAGAGAGAAAGATAGTCGGTTGGAGAGGGAAAGAGAGGAGAGAGAGAGAGTGTCAGGGGATAGGGAAAGAGAGAAGAGAGAGAGAGTGTCAGGGGATAGGGAAAGATAGAAGAGAGAGAGAGTGTCAGGGGATAGGGAAAGAGAGAAGAGAGAGGGAGTCGGGGGATAGAGAAAGAGAGGAGAGAGAGTGAGTGAGTTGGTGTAATAAGGAAAGAGAGGAGAGAGAGAGATTGTTGGGATAAGGAAAGAGAGGAGAGAGAGACTCAGGGGATAGGGAAAGAGAGGGGAGATAAAGAGAGAGAGAGAGAGAGAGAGAGAGAGTCAGCGGATAGGGAAAGAGAGGAGAGAGAGAAATGTAAGACCATATTAGAGACAAATATTTCTCTCAGATTACACAGACCCACAAAGAATTTGAAAACAAGCTCCCATATTTATTGGATAAAATACCAGTGTGCCATCACAGCAGCAAGATTTGACCTGTTGCTACAAGAAAAGGGCAACCAGTGAAGAACAAACACCATTGTAAATATAACCCACAGTTATGTTTATTTATTTTCCCATTTTTACTTGAATTATTTGCACATTGCTACAACACTGTATATAGACATAATATGACATTTGAAATATCTTTATTCTTTTGGAACCTTTGTTTAATGTGTAATGTGTACATTTTTATTGTTTATTTCACTTTTGTTTTATCTACCTCACTTGCTTTGGCAATGCTAACATGTGTTTCCCATACCAATAAAGCCCCTTGAATTGAAATATAATTGAATTGAGAGGAAAATAATGAATAGGAAAGAGGGAGAGAGGGAGAGACAGAGGGAGGGAGAGAGAGGGTGGGAGAGGGTGGATGGGCGAACGAAGGGGGAGGAAGAGAAGTAGGTGGGGATAAAGAGGTAGAGAGCGAAAGACAGAGGGGGAGAAAAGAGGGAGGGAAGGGAAAAGAGGAAAGAGAGAGCGTGAAAGAAAGGTGAGGGGGAGAGAGGGTGGAAAAGGGGAGAGGGTGAAAGAAGAGGAGGGGAGATTAAAAGGAGGTATAGAGACAGAGGGAGGCACATAAGGGGGGAGAGAGAAATAGAGAGCTGGGAATGGAGAATAAATTGAGCAAGAGATAGAAAACCGACAGACCTGAATGCAATCGATTTTTGTGTCAACTACTTGATGCATATCTATGCGTCAATATCATTCAATGCAATGTATTTACTTCTATTATTCTTGCTCTATTCGTCAATATTGTGACACTTCACCACATTGAATGTGATGTATTGACATAAAAACTGTACCAGATTGATGTTTGTAAATGACATTATGTTGCTCTCACTCTCTATCTGAGTGAATGAGTGGATTGTCATCAGGAACTCTGAGACTCACAAGCATGTTATTCTTTCAGTCAAAGTTGGTCAGTAGAATCCCTAGTCCCTACCAGAATGACTTCTCAGAAATGCACGATTTGATTTTCGCACGATCCACCCTCTAAAATAAAATGCAACACAATAGCAATCAATATTGCAACCAATAATTTGCACCCAGACGTTATATAGAGTCTGTTGTGGAAATACTACACAGGGACACTAAGTCAATCTTAAAATAATCATTGTTTAATATCAGCATGCTGGAGAGGTTTCAACCAACTCAATGCACCAAGTACACGTCGTTCAGGAGCTCGACCAGGGGGCAGTCCCATTAGCTCTCTTATATACAGACAAGTCATATTTGCATGATTTAGCTTATTCATCATTCATAATTAATTCATCATTAATGTTTGCTTCCTTCATGTGACCGACCAATACTGGGTCATGCATGTGACAGACCAATACCTCACAAGGCTTCTTCTCTAAGCTGAGACCTTGAAACTGAGATATCCCTTTCTCAAAACAAGATCCTGGGCCTACTGCCAAATTGCAGATACTGAGAGTGAGGATTCGTTCAAACAGTCACTTGCATGAACACGGAAATTGGTTATTAGAAAAGCACAAGCTTAAAATGTCCATCACATCAGTTTTTCTTTCTCCACTGATTTAAGTAACCTACTTTCATCCCTGAAATATGCTGTGTAGCAAGTTAGTTTTGTCTGGTCAAGGTTGTAAGAGGAGAGCAAGATAACGAAAGTCTCCAATATATTGATTTCAGTAATGCAATAACACGTTTGTTCAAAGCCAGACGTGATTTGTTCTGCCTTTTCTTTCTCTTCGTTCACAGGTGATAGTCTATATAGTATTCAAAGTTATCTTTTTAAGAAACTTTTTGAAAACCAAACATTGCATATAAAACATTGTTACATTAATTGTATTTGGTGCATTATCAATTAAATCAATTAGGCCTTCATTCAGAATCCTAGTATGTACATCTTCAAACATCCAGACTGAGTTATTTGATGTCAAGTGGCAGAGCGTATTGTGTGATCTAACACTGATGTTCTGTGTGCTTCTTCACACACTCTTCATTAGCAATTTAATTTTGGTCAAAGACGCAAGGGGATCCTCATGTCACTGAATCAAAACACAATGTAGTTGATTGGGCATCAACTCCTGAAGGGTGAAAAAGAGCATGGCGCAAAACACGTTTTATTAATGAGCAATGAATGTGTAATAAACAACACTGCAGCACATAAAGCCTATGGTGTTTAACCATGACGGGCTCCCAGGCACATAACACACACACAACACAGACACACACACGCATGCACAGTGTAAGCCACCCAGATAGCAAAAAATGTCCCTCGCTTGCTATTTCCCACTGTCGCTACTCCCAAGGCTATAAACTCCTACCGCCAGCAGGCGAGTGGAGTTTGGCATTCAAGACATGATTTGCATCTCTGGCAGGTAGCCCCCATTCAGAGGACCGCTATAAGCCCTCAGCAGGCCACATTTGCATCTCTGGCATTTAGCCTCCACTCAGAGGACAGCTATGCGCCTTAGGCAAGCCATCTAGCCATGAGTTAATTTGAAAGACAATAGCCAGGAATGTATCTAATTTCAAATTCTGCTGCAGCTTCCAGGCTGGTAGCCCATTTTAACCTAAGCCTAGATATTGTATTTAAAGCAGCTATTTTTTGTTTTATTCACACACTTAGAATTCGCTGCTTCAACATCAGTAGCCTAACTTTCTTCTCCTAGTTGGGCGTGTGAGTTCAAGTTTGACAAGTAGGCCTATGTGTGGTCTCATTGAAATAGAGTAGGCTGCGTAGAATCACGTGGCAGACATATTTCCAAGGAAATGAAATATTATTAGACTGTAGCCTAAATGAATATTGATCATTGAAATAAGTGGTGACTGGTTGTATAAAAAATTGAAAAGGTGACGGCACAATGTACGCGTAGGTTACTATGTTGAGCGAGCGGTGTGCCTTTTCATTTCAATAAGAATTGAATACCCATTTATTTGTCTCTGGCTGCAAAATGTACAGACATTTGAATATAGCCAATGTCTCCATTTTCTGTCTGTTTGGTGGAAGGCTATTTCATTATGGGTTCTTACATCAAACCAGACTGTTTTCTGATCTGCCATTCAATATCCCTCTTCATTATCAGTAAGTGCTCTCCTGTTTTGAACTGCACACTCCAAATGGGTGTGATAGGCTCGCTGGGCTGTACTTCATACAAATGCCTCCATGACAATTGAAGAGAGCTGTTGAGAAGGTCTTTTCAGATGGTACTTGTCAGTATGCCCTCTGCTCAACTGAGTATTTGTTTAATTTCCCTTGCATCCTGGGGGAGGAGACTGTTGTCGTGCCCTCTTCACGAATGTGTTGGTGTGCTTAGACCACCTTAATGATGTGGACACCGAGGAACTTGAAGCTCTTGACCCGCTCCACTACAGTCCTGTAAATGTGAATGGGGGTGTGTTCGGCCCTCCATTTCCTGTAGTCCACGATAAGCTCCTTTGTCCTGCCCACTTAGAGAAAGAGGTTGTTGTTGTCCTGGAACCACATTGCCAGGTCTTTGACCTCCTCCCAATAGTCTCATCGTCATTGGGGATCAGGCCTACCACGACATGTTGTCGGCAAACTTAATAATGATGTTGGAGTTGTGGGCGGCCACACAGTCGTGGGTGAACAGGGAGTACAAGAGGGGACTGAGCATACACCCCTGAGGGGCCCGCGTGTTGAGGGTCAGCATGGCAGATGTGTTGTTGCCTACGCTCACCACCTGGGGGCAATCCGTCAGGAAGTCCAGGATCCAGTTGCAGAGCGAGGTGTTCAGTCCCAGGGTCCTTAGCTTAGTGATGAGCTTGGAGGGCACTATGGTGTCAAATGCTGAGCTGTAGTCAATGAACAGCGTTCTCACATAGACATTCCTTTTGTCCAGGTGGGAAAGAGCAGTATGGAGTGCAATAGAGATTGCATCATCTGAGGATCAGTTTTGGCGGTATGCGAATTGGAGTGGGTCCAGGGTTTCTGGTATGATGGTGTTGACGTGAGCCATGACCAGACTTTTCAAAGTATTTCATGTTTACAGATGTGAGTACTCTGGGGCGGTAGTCATTTAGACAGGTTATCTTGACGTTGTTGGGCAAACAAACAGTGGTGGTCTGCTTGAAACATATAGGTATTACAGAGGTTGAAAATGTCAGTGAAGTGCACATCCTGGGAATCAAGTCTGGCCCTGCGGCTTTGTGAATGTTAACTTCATATGGCTGCAGGGGCAGTATTGAGTAGTTTGGATGAAAAGGTGCCCATTGTAAACGGCCAGCTCCTCAGTCTCAGTTGCTAATATATGCATATTATTATTGGATAGAAAACACTCTAAAGTTTCAAAAACTGTCAAAATATTGTCTGTGAGTATAACAGAACTGATATTGCAGGCAAAACCCTGAGGAAAATCAAAAGAGGAAGTGGTTTCTATTTTGAAAACTCCATGTTCCATAGCCTCCCTTTTACTGGATTTAAAGGGATATGAACCAGATTCCTTTTCCCATCGCTTCCTGAAGGTGTCAACAGTCTTCAGACATAGTTTCAGGCTTTTATTTTGAAAAATGAGCCAGAACGATAACATCGCGTCAAGTGGTCACATGAGTTTTGCTTGCGCAACAGAATTTGGACAGCCATTGTTTTCCCCTCTCCTACTGTGAAAGACCTTTGCGGTTGATATATTATCGATTATATATTTTTTAAAACAACCTGAGGATTGATTATAAAAAAACGTTTGACATGTTTCTGTGGACATTATGGAAACTATTTGGAATTTTTGTCTGCGTTGTCGTGACCGCTCTTTCCTGTGGATTTCTGAACATAACGTGACAAACAAACGGAGGTATTTTGGATATAAAAATCATATTTATGGAACAAACGGAACATTTGTTGTGTAACTGGGAGTCTAGTGAGTGAAAACATCCGAAGATCATCAAAGGTAAACGATTAATTTGATTGCTTTTCAGATTTTTGTGACCGAGCTACCTGATGCTAAATGTACTTACTGTTTTATCGTGCGATCAATAAACTTACACAAACGCTTGGATTGCTTTCGCTGTAAAGCATCATTTCAAAATCCGACACGACAGGTGGATTAACAAAAGGCTAAGCTGTGTTTTCCTATATTGCACTTGTGATTTGATGAATATAAATATTTATAGTAATATTTATTGTATGTAGCGCTATGCTATTCAGCGGTTGTTGATGACACTTATCCCGATAAGGGGATTGCAGCCATAACAAGTAAATCTGTTTAAAGGTCTTACTCACATCAGCTACGGAAAGCGCAGTCATCTGGAACAGCTGGTGTTCTCACATGGTTCAGTGTTGCTTGCCTCGAAGCAAACTTAGAAGCCATTTAGCTTGTCTGGTAGGCTCGCTTTGTAATCCACGACGAGTGTCAGAGCCAGTGTAGTAGGATTCGATCTTAGTCCTGTATTGACGCTTTGCCTGTTTGATGGTTCATCATAGCATGATTTCCTATAAACAGTCCTACTTCTTGAAAGCGGCAGCTCTAGCAATTAGCTCAGTGCGGATTTGGCCTGTAATCCATTTCTTCTCGTTAAGATATGTGGGGACAATGTCGTCCATGCACTTATTAATGATGCTGGTGACTCATGTGGTAAACTCTTCAATGCCATCAGATGAATCCTGGAATATATTCCAGTCTGTGCTAGCGAAACAGTCCTGTAACTTAACATCTGCTTCATTGGACCACCTACGTACTGGTGCTTTCGGTTTGAGCCACCACAGGGATATTGCAGCAATCAACTGACTCTCCAATTGACCTTTGAACTACAGAAAAGCATGTTTCTTAGCAGCGTGACATTGCTTCGACTGTCAGATGATAAATTGTGAGGCTTGTAAGTACAGACTGACACAGGAGAGTGTACACCACATGCAATGGTCTGGTCTGTGTGTAATGATTTGTTGTGTTGTCAAAATATTCTGATGCTATTTAGGATATCCTCCCTCTCTTCAGTTTCATCTGATTGTCTTATCATAGAGCCACACAGACAGGGATGGATGAAAGTCGACTTTTCACAACCAGCATGTATGGGCAATATGGGATAGACTTATATAGGGAAAACATGCAATAAAATGTCACCAGGACATTTCAGTTTATCACTGCACATCTGTTACTGATATTAAATCTGACACAGATATTAGATCTTGGAGACCGTGAATGCATATTAGATATTGGACACAGTGAAAACAAAACTCAGGGATATTCTGCCTCAAATCAAGGAAATTGCAGTATTCACTAAACTTTACATGTGATGGAGTGGCGCAGCGTTTAAGGCAATCCATCTAAGTGCAAGAGGCATCACTACAGACCTTGGTTTGATCCCAGCTGTATCACAACCGGCTGCGATTTTGGTTGTCCCTTAGGGCGGCGCACAATTGGCCCAGCGTTGTCTGGGTTAAGAGATGGTTTTGCCGGGGTAGGCCGTCATTGTAAAATAAGAAATTGTTATTAACTGACTTGCCTAGTTAAATTAAGGTAGAACATTAAAATCTCCTTTGTGGTGGGAAATGGTAGCCTAGTCTATGTCAGAATGAAATGACGATGTTGTAACTCAATGACGCATAGAATATTGCCTGTATAATGTCCCAGTGGACAACGGCTGGCTGAATATTATCATTTGACATCATTTCAAACAGTAATTTGTCAAGTCATTTCAACCAGTTTAGCCCACTGGGATAGTGTCTCAATGCAGTTATGAGCCCTGGCCTGATACCATGTGCTGAGCATTTCTGTGGTGGCTGACACTCTCGGTGTACCCCTGTGGTGAGACCTTTTCAGAGGAACTCATCATTTAGCATGGCTGGCCTGTCATGCCAGAGTGAAGGCTGTCTGTCTGGCAGACAGGCACTCTGAGTGGACGACCCAGGTTAGGAGGTACTGGGGGGCCTGACATTTGGACACCAAGACGGTAGACCCTTGACCGGCCCTGGTGTTTGCTGTCTGGCTTTTTGGGCTATGTCACATCACAGATGAGAGACGACCCTGGCATCTTGAGACTGGAGTTTAGAGTTGAGGTGGAGAGGATGGGGGAGTGGTGTAGAGGGGCGCTAGCGTTGACATTTACAGAGATCTGAGGGTTAGTGAAACTCTGATGACAGAACATTTGTTTGCTCCTGTGCACCGACAGGGTCTCTCGCCAGCACAGAGAGGAACAGAGTTGAATATAAAGCGATTTTCAAACTTACTTTAGGCTAGGTGAACACAATTGTTGTTTTCCCATACAAGATGCCTGCTTATAGATGCTTGTTTGTAGGTGAGTTTGGTATGTGATTGGCAGCTAGCAGTGCTTATTGGCCTAGCAAGTCAGTCAAAGGCTCAAGACATCTGCTAGTCCGCAGGGCCTGTGGAACAGTAGGGATCAGTTGCCCTATGAGCAGAAACACTCATAAATGTCAGGAAAGGACAAGGACGAAGTTGAAAAGGTGGTGTAGAATGAGTGAGCGGTATACAGAAAGAGAGAGGGACATAAAGAGTGAGAGAGACAGACGTAGAGCGTAAGGGAGGGAAGACAGTGTTGTGTAGGGGTGAAGCCTCTAAACAAGGCCTGGTCTTGGCCTGCCATCCAACGCAGGGCTCCCAGGTTCAGCTCAATCATTTGGGCCTAAAAGTTCACAGGAAGCCACACTTTGGCCTGGTCCAGGTCACCTGGAAGACGACCGCTCAAACACCTGAACACGCTCCACATGCAGTACAACTGGGACATGCATCAGAGTGACAAAAACACACTCAAATTGAACAACACAGAAAGTAGATCACTCTGTCACTCTTTAAATTTGTAACAGAGAAGCGTATGAGAATGAACCTCACTGACTCATCTTTCTGACTCACAATCCTAATACTGTACCGAGACAGAGGAAAGGCATCACTTTTCCATTTTGTCTTTGCTGTAGCCTAACAATACATTTATGGGATGATTAATTGTGTTAGCTCCTTCTGTCTTGGCTACAAAACAATTGCACTTTTTTCGTTCAATTGGGAGTGAGTCATTCCTCAAGAGGAATTCATCAGAATACATTTTTGTTAAATGGTAACCAATCAGAAATGAGCAATCTCATTGAGTCTCACTGTTCAAAGCAGAGAGAACAGATTGGTGCTGTTTTATTCTCTATCCCCTCTGTTTTCTCACCCTGCATGTTTATGTGTGTGTGTGCTTGTGTGTGTGTTTTTATGGACTATCCATACAGAGTAGTCTGAGATCCCCATTTTCCTTCATAAATCCATTCTAATCCTATTCTCTGACTCTCCTCCTGTTGCTTTGTAGTATAGCAAACAACCACCAGCACTGTGAAGGCAACATTAGAAGGTGCTTTACCAAGCTATGTAAATAAAGGCTTTCTCTGCTTTTCATCAGTTCAATAGAATGAGGCTAAGGGGAAATATGCAGGAATGTGTAGGGTCTATTTGTTTAGCCTTAGGTTTCAGTTTAGATTGCAGGCTCGCTGTGATAAAGTAATAATGTGGTTCAATATTTTTGATGCAATTATGCTGAGAGTCATTTGATGTGACAAATCTTGTGATCTATACCGGGGCTAGCATTCAACCAGAGAATATTACCAGGTTGAGGAAACTGGAAAAGAAATGCAAAGCACTCTGCTTTCTAAGCTAATCATTCCACTTCTCATGCGTTCAAACCAAGCCATGACAATGTTTCCCCTGTTTTATTGCCATACAACTCTCCTGCCGTGGCCTCCAACTGCTCTTAAATGCAAGTAAAACTAAATGCATGCTCTTCAACCGATCGCTGCCTGCACCTGCCCGCCCGTCCAGCATCATTACTCTGGACGGTTTTGTGGACAACTACAAATACCTAGGTGTCTGGTTAGACTGTAAACTCTCCTTCCAGACTCACATCAAATCTAGAATTGGTTTCCTTTTTCGCAACAAAGCATCCTTCAGTCATGCTGTCATCCCAAAAAACTACCTCTTTCCCTACTGTATTTATTTATTTATTTAGCTCCTTTGCACCCCATTTATTTATATTTCTACTTTGCACATTCTTCCACTGCAAATCTACCATTCCAGTGTTTTACTTGCTATATTTTATTTACTTCGCCACCATGGCCTTTTTTTGCCTTTACCTCCCTTATCTCACCTCATTTGCTCACATCGTATATAAACTTATTTTTCTACTGTTGTAATGGGTTTCTTCTTCCTCCTCTGAGGAGGAGTTGTAGGAAGGATCGGGGGACCAAAATGCAGTGTGGTATATATCCACAATGTGATTTGATGGAAAATGAATACAATATACAAAAGAACAAGAGAATCAAAATGAAAACCGAAACAGTCCCGAATGGTGCAAACACTGAAACGGAAAAATAATCACCCACAAATCAAGGGTGAAAACAGGCTGCCTAAGTATGGTTCTCAATCAGGAACAACGATTGACAGCTGCCTCTGATTGAGAACCATACCAGGCCAAACACATAAATACCAGCTCATAGAAAAACAAACATAGACAACCCACCCAACTCACGCCCTGACCATACTAAAACAAAGACATAACAAAAGAACTAAGGGCAGAACGTGACAACTGCATTATTGACTGTATGTTTATTTTACTCCATGTGTAACTCTGTGTTGTTGTTTGTGTCGAACTGCTTTGCTTTATCTTGGCCAGGTCGCAATTATAAAAGAGAGCTTGTACTCAACTTGCCTACCTGGTTAAATAAAGGTGAAAAAAATATAAAAAATAGTTAGCCAGTGGGTTTAGCCTGTTATTGTGGTGTGTTGGATTAGGTCAGGTCAGGTCCAGTGAGAGCAGGCTTGGTTGGTTGGCTCTGAGACAGATATCAGACAGGGTCTGACCCAGGTCTGGTTACTGGGGGATCTACGAAACACACACACACTGGAGGCTCTGTGGACCTTTCTCGAACTTGCCAATAAAGTGCTCAAACATGACTTTAGTCGTCTGGCAGCAGGGAATCCAAAGGCATTTGTTAGCACTAAATGTCACATTTGAATATGATTGATCTGATGTAGATTTTATTTTGGACGGCTGTTTTTTTGCACCGGCATATTTACAGCTAATTTACTGAGGAAAGAGAGAGATTGACATTTATTTTATGGCCCATACAGACAGTTAGGCTATATAGACCGTTTCTGGAGTTATAGGCTCAATCCCAATACCCCCCCCCCCTTTTTATGGGCAGTTTTGGAGCAGTGGCTTTTTCCTTGCTGAGCGGCCTTTCAGGTTATGTCAATGTAGGACTCTTTTTTACTGTGGATATAGATACCTTAGTACCTGTTTCCTCCAACATCTTCACGAGGTCCTTTGCTGTTGTTCTGGGATTGATTTGCACTTTTCGACCAAGGAGACAGAATGCATCTCCTTCCTTCCTATGATGGCTGCGTGGTCCCATGGTGTTTTTACTTGCGTACTATTGTTTGTACAGATGATCGTGGTACCTTCAGGTCTTGGATGATTTCTTTTGATTTTCCCATGATGTCATGCAAAGAAGCACTGAGTTTGAAGGTAGGCCTTGAAATAGATCCACAGGTACACCTCCAATTGACTCAAATGATGCCAATTAGCCTATCATAAGCTTCTAAAGCCATTACATAATTTTGTGGAATTTCCAAGCTGTTTAAGGGCACAGTCATCTTAGTGTATGTGTACTTCTGACCCACTAGAATTGTGAAAGAATTGTTGGAAAAATTACTTGTGTCATGCACAATGTAGGTGTCCTAACCAACTTGCAAAAACTACAGTTTGTTAAGAAATGTGTGGAGTGGTTGAAACACGAGTTTTAATGACTCCAACCTAAGTGTATGTAAACCTCCGACTTCAACTGTAGCTACACATCCATAGCACACAGGTATGTTTTTCCTCCACTGCACAATAAGAAGCAATAGAGTTAGCTAATGCTACGTTACCTGCATTGGCAATTATCTTCAATCTCTAACATTAACTTTAACCTCTCTTTGGTAGGGGGCAGTATTTAGAATTTTGGATGAATGAGGTGTCCAATGTAAACTGCCTGTTTCTCAGGCCCAGAAGCTAGGACATGCATATGCATGGTAGCATTGGATAGAAAACACTCTTAAGTTTCCAAAAACTGTTAAAATAATGTCTGTGAGTATAACAGAACTGATATGGCAGGTGAAAACCTGAGGAAAATCCATCCAGTAAGTGGGATATTTTTCATGTGGGTACTTTTCTGTTGAATGCCTATACAGTATCTAAATGGTTAGGACCCAGATTGCAGTTCCTATGGCTTCCATTAGATGTCAACAGTCTTTAGACATTGCTTTAGACAAAATTAGGAAGAATGAGACCATTTTGTAAGTGGCATACAGAATGAAGCAGAGCTCGTTTGCACGCGTGACAGATTGCACACCGTTCGTTGTTTTTCCTTTCTATTGAAGAGGCCATTGTCCGGTTGAAATATTATCGATTATTTAGACAACCTGAGGATTAATTATAAACACCATTTGACATGTTTCGACAAACTTTACCGGTACGATTAGGATGTATTCATCTGCATGTCGTGGCCACCTTTGAGCCAGTGGATTACTGAACACAACGTGCCAACAAAACAGTGTTTTTGGGACATAAAGAGGGACTTTATTGAACAAAACAAACATTTATTGTGTAAAAGGGAGTCTTGTGACTGCAACTGTAACAGTACTCTTCTTGCGTTGTGTACAATCAGTCATCGACACGGAACTCCAACATGTAGCACCAGTCATGTAGATTTATTCTGATAGGAACGGCACAAAATTGCACGTCATGCAATGCACGTCTCACCATCCAACTCTGCACTCACGCACGCTGGTTTGGTGCTTGTTCACTGGGGTAGTTACCAAAATAATACAATTACAATATACAATATAATATCATTAACAATGTACCTGATAGCAACGGCACAAAATTGCACGTCATGCAATGCACGTCTCACCATCCAACTCTGCACTCACGCACTGTACAAAATATATGAACCCCCCCACCAGACACAGTAAGTTGCTAGCTAGTACTGGCGGGAATTCTTTACAACAAAATGCACAACAAATATTCTCCAAAAACCGCTGCATCTTATGTGTGATGTTCGAATAACATTTACAAACAATTCGATATAAATTGTACATTTAAATCATCACTTGAGAGTATAAAAATCACTTTTGATGTACAGTGCTTTGCAACCAACAACTTACCACTGGTTTGGTGCTTGTTCACTAGGACGATTCTAACTGGAACATCCCCCCCTCGTAAGCAAGCTACGCAAACCAGCCAATAAGATGCCATATTGAGACGGTGAAGGCAAGACAAACTCAAACCAAAAACCCATTGGCTTAACAATAAAGTGGCAAGGGGAATCACCAATATAACCCTTTTACACAACCATATGAAGATCATAAAAGGTAAGTGGTTAATAAATTGATCGCTATTTCTGACTTTCGTGACTCCTCTACTTGGCTTGAAAATGTTTGTATGCTTTTGTATGTGGGGCGCTGCATGGTATGCTTTCAACGTAAAGCCTTTTTGAAATCTGACACAGCGGCTTTAAACCGATGTGCAACACTTGTATTTCTATGAATGTTTAATTGTACTATTTCTGTATTTTGAATTTGGCACTTTGCAATTTCACCGGATGTTGGCCAGGTGGGACCTGCCCATAAGAAGTTTAATACAATAAAGGACAATGACAAGTGATTGAATTGGAAATATAAGTATATTATTGTATTTTTTTATGTATTTTACCCCTTTTTCTCAATCTTGTCTCATCGCTGCAACTCCCCAACAGGCTTGGGAGAGGCAAAGGTGGAGCCATGCGTCCTCCGTAACATGACCCCCCTGACCACTCTTGTTAAAACACCACCAGCCTCACCAATGTGTTGGTGGAAACACCGTTCAACTGGCTACCGGGGTCAGCCTGCAGGCACCTGGCCTGTCACAAGGAGTCACTAGAGCACGGTGAGCCAAATAAAGCCTCACCGGTCAAACCCCTTCCCTTACCCAGACAATTGTGTGCCATGCTATAGGACTCCCGGCCATGGCCAGTTGTGGTACAGCCCAGGAAATGAACCTAGGTCTGTAGTAATGCCTCTAGCACTGCATGCGATGCAGTGCCTTAGACCGCTGCACCACTTGGGAAGCCAAAAATAATTTTATTGAGGAGCAAGGCAAGCTTGTAAAATTCTACATTTAATCTGCAGTACATGCTTTAACTAGCTAGTTAGCTAGCTAGATACTTTTCATCCACTGGAATTCACAGATGACAGCCTGGTTTGCTCAGGAGTTCTTAAAACATTAAACGATACGAATAACAATTCATAGAAATGTCAAACGCCCACATAACAAGCTAAATGTATAGCTAGTTGGCTAATGTTAGCTAATCAGCGGGCTTGATTAGCAATTTTGGTCAAAAAACTTTATGACCAAAAAATATGCATAATCATTTGTCTCTACATTAACTAACACATTCCCCACTGGGCACAGATGTCAATTCAACGTCTATTCCACGATGGTTCAACGTCATTTCATTAAAATTACATGAAAACAACGTTGATTCAACCAGTATGTGCCCATGTAGGTCCTCTTAAATGTATTTTGTTTTGGCATGATTCGCTAAGAAGTTATAATTACTTGCATTTGGTTCTAACCTAGTATTTCTGTTTGCTATCATCCTGAAACAACTTTAGAGCCTTTGTTCACAGAGCTTGGGCGTTTTGATAATTGCTTGATAGGAAGTCTGCATCTTGGTTTGATTCGTTTGGAGAGCTAACTAGAGGGCTGAAGAAGCACTACCCCTTGCGACTATCGTTGTGACTATTGGGATCGTGCAAAACGGAGGGGAAGGCAAAGGGGAAACTGGCTAAACTGATCCTAGATCAGCACTCCTACTCTTAGACACTTTATGAGTAGTGTTATATAAATATTCATACACATAGCTCATATATTATACAGCGCTAGGCTAAACCGCCTGACTCAAGTCATCTTACGTACCCTTGCTAATACAGGAACTAGCTCACACAGCCAGCAATAAAACTACCCCCCTAAAACTATCCCCTCAGCTTGGTTGTCTCCCGACCCCAGGAAACAAAGACATTCCATCGCATGAACACATACACCCAGCCATAAAAACTGCCCCTCTACCTCACGAACCCCTGACACAAACATCTCCTAGTATAAACACATCTCACCCCCTCTACTGGTCGGGGGCTCAGAGAACAAGACTCTGTTCTGTACCAATGGGGCTCATGCTCTGGATTAGAGCAGGTCCGCCTCCAACCTTTGGGGACCAATCAGAAGACCAAAACGACAAGACTCGACCTACTTTTTTCTATGTATAAAAATGAATGTAACCTTTGTATAAGGTCTCTTTTTCACCTGACTCCTTGCCGAGTTGTATGAACTAGATCCGGGCACGTAAAACTGCAGGACAAGATATCTTTGACTCATTAAAACTGCCTTTTGTTACAACTGAAATCCACTCTGTCCAGCGTCCGTGATTTGGTCTCAACTCTCCAGTATTTAAACACTAACAGTAGCCTACAAGCCCTGGTCTTGGTGATGTGTGTTGGATGAGTGACTGAGAGATGGGAGATGGGTGTAGCGGAGGTGTATGAGGTTGTGTCTCTGGGGTGAACGGGGCATGTCTGGTTACAGAGGAGAGGTGTAAATTAAACAGAGGACACTGACCTCTGTGGTCAAAATGAATTGAGAGCTTTCCTCCGCTGTCACTTTATCTTTTCCTATTCTCATCATACCACTCTGTCTGAGTGCTGCTTTGTTTCCTTAATTGGGAAAGGGAATCGCCTCAAAAGACTTGCAGGTCTAATGTATACTTAATGAGTGTGACCTTTGACCCTTCAGTTTACCATGAGGTGAGAGGTCAGCAAAGGTGATACAGTTAATGATTTGATCATGATGGAAGATAAGTCTTGGAGTGAACATCAGATGTTAGGGCACATAATATCCTTTGAGGATTAGAACGTTGATATTAAGGTTTATATTTTTCATTTCGAGACCCACTCTCTAACTTTACAAACATTCTTTAAGATCTAAACCTCAACGTGAGTTGTGCAGAAAGAGTGGGACTATTGAGCAAGTTGAGGAAGCTAAACTCCTAGGTATAACATTGGATGGTCAATTACTGTATCATGGTCAAGTCATATTGATGTTGCTCAAGCTCTGGTGTTGTCCCATCTGGATTACTGTCCGGTA
Organism: Oncorhynchus kisutch; assembly: GCF_002021735.2. Classification (NCBI taxonomy): domain Eukaryota; kingdom Metazoa; phylum Chordata; class Actinopteri; order Salmoniformes; family Salmonidae; genus Oncorhynchus; species Oncorhynchus kisutch. The sequence goes on along the minus strand of NC_034174.2, from coordinate 43,697,782 downwards.
ATGTGGTCAAGTGCAGCAAAGAAAGACCTAGCAAAGCTGCAACTGGCTCAAAACACATTAGCACGCCTTGCCCTTAACTGCACATGCAGAATGAACATCAACAACATGCATTCTAGTCTGGTTGAGGGTTGACGAGAGATGAGCTGCTTTTCTTCTAGTTTTTGAGAAATATTACTGTGATGAAAATGCCAGATTGTATGCATAATCAAAAAACACACAGCTCAAATCAAATCAAACTTTATTTGCCACATGCGCTGAATACAAAAAGTGTAGACTTTACCGTGAAATGCTGACTTCCAAGCCCTTAACCAAAAGTGCAGTTCAAGAAGAAGAAAATATTTACCAAGTAGGCTAAAATAAAAAGTAACAATAAAAAGTAACACAATAAGAATAAAAATAACGAGGCTATATAAAGGGGGCACCGGTACCGAGTCAGTGTGCAAGGGTACAGGCTAGTTGAGGTAATCTGTACATGTAGGTGGGGACAAAGTGACTATGCATAGGTAACAAACAAACAGCGAGTAGCAGCAGTGTACAAGAGGGGGGGTGTCAATGTAAATTGTCCAGTGACGATTTTTATGAATTGTTCAGCAATCTAATGGCTTGGTGGTATAAGCTGTTGAGGAACCTTTTGGTCCTAGACTTGGTGCTCCGGTACTGCTTGCCGTGCGGTAGCAGAGAGAAAACAGTCAATATCTTGGGTGACTGGAGTCTCTGACAATTTTATGGGCTTTCCTCTGACACTGCCTATTATATGTGTCCTGGATGGCAGGAAGCTTGGCCCCAGTGATATACTGGGCCGTTTGCACTACCCTCTGTAGTGCCTTATGGTCAAAATACAAAGAGGTGTTGATAAATGTATAATGTCCGCCATTATTAGTGCAATTCCCCTTAAAGTGTTGCTCTGTGCTACCCAGTGTGGTGGGGGTCTACCCTCCCTCCCACCCTGCGCCTCCCTTCCCCATGGGGTACGTCTGTCTTCTGTATCCCCTCTGCTGATCATCCCCCCTGCCCTCGTGCCTTGAACGCTTTCAGTGGATACAGCTGGAGTACTGCAAGGCAATCCCATTGTGCGTCACTCGGGAGCCATGACCAACATTACCAAACTTCCGCTGAAGTTGGGTCCTCTGCTTGTTCGGGCGGCCCTCGGTGTCGCCGGTCTTCTAGCCATCATCGATCCACTTTTCATTTTCCATGTGTTTTGTCTTGTTTTTTCTCACACCTGGTTTCAATTCTCTAAATTACTTGTTGTATATTTAACCCTTTGTTGCCCCCATGTCTTTGTGTGGGATTGTTTATTATAAGTGCTTGTGCACATGTTGACTCGTGCGCGACGGGTTTTGTACCTGTCACGCCCTGACCTTAGTTTGCTTTGTTTTCTTTATTATTTTGGTTAGGTCAGGGTGTGACAAGGGTGATATATGTGTTTTTGTAATGTCTAGGGGTTTTTGTAAGTCTATGAGTTTTCACTAGTCTAGGTGTTTATATGTCTATGGTTGCCTAGATTGGTTCTCAATTAGAGGCAGCTGTTTATCATTGTCTCTGATTGGGAACCATATTTAGGCAGCCATATTCCTTGGGTTATTTTGTGGGTCATTGTCTATGTGTTAGTTGCCTGTGTCAGCACTATATTTAGCTTCACATTCGTTTTGTTGTAGTTTGTTTAAGTGTTTCTTCGTCTTCATTAAAATAAGATGTATTCATCTCACGCTGCGCCTTGGTCTCCTCCGTACAACGAACGTGACAGTACCCATTGTCTTGTTACTTTTTATGTAGATGGTTTTGCTATTAAACTGCTTCGGCTATTACTTAGTTCTGCTCTCCTGCATCTGACTTCCCTGCCACCGGTTACGCACCCCTTACACCAATATATATTGTCCTGCTAATAACAGGGTTAATAATACACCTGTGAGAATATCCAAGGGGCTTTTATATAATTCAAAATGAATATAATTATAATAATAATCGCTTTGTTTAAAAAATAACAGTATTTTAGAGATTATTTTGTTTTCAAATAACGTAAAATGAGTGAGAAAAAAGGCCATTCTTAAACATGGGGTGAGGCATTGCAACTCATTTGTAAATAAAGTCAGTTTGTTATTTATAATGATTTATTTCTGTTTTTGGAGAGAGAGAAACCAAAAAGCTACAGTCATCTAACGGGTCTCCCAGCCGAGGCCGGCACAGGTATCGACCCAGCATCTGAAGCTGAAGCAACACAACACAGTTTGCTATGCAGTGTATTAGACAGTTGCGCCACTCAAGCTCTATACACCATGATTGGTCAATAGTGAAAAGCATAATCAGTCCACTATTCTACAGTGTAGAAAATAAAGATAAACCCAGAGTGGATGTGTCCAAACTTTTGACTGGTACTGTATGTATTTATATCTGCCCCCCCCCCCTCAAATTTCATAATAATAAATTAGTCATACATTTGAAATATTATTTTTATGTGAACATAATCAATTTCCACATTTAAATTCAAAACTCAAGTTGACATTTTCTAGTTGGCAGTTCTTGTTCAATGCCCTACCAGATAATAGTGCCATATTGAGAAAGAAAACTGTTGAAAGGTAAATCGAAGTTCACATTTGTAATTGTACTACATTATTGTGATCCCATTATCTGTGACAAAAACAAGATAACTTAATGTAGAATTGAACAATGTTTTTCTTAACCTACCATGTACAAAATTCAAATCCTTATTGGGTAAAACAACGTTCTCTGTCCACACTTTAATAAGCCTCCACACCCAGAACAATAGCTTGAAATGCCACAGCGATAAGGCTAATTAATTGTTTTGTATTGTCCTGGATTCTGTCTGTTGCATTCCCCTCCTTTAAAAAATTAAGATGAACAGTTTCATTGTTTTGGGTGGTATTATCATTCTCTCCTGGCTGTGACGAATGGTTCATTTCTATCTGTGTAATGTTTTTGTTGTTGTGTGTAAAGGTGAAGCTGCGCTGAATGGAAAGGTGTTAAAGCATGCCGATGTTTCATAAACCTGCTAGCTGGAACTGTTCTGAGGTGGAAATTGTCTGTGGTTTACAATTCCAATAACCAACAGGGAATTCATACTGACTTTCACCCTCTCTGTGCTTTATTTGGAGATTAGTTTTGGACTGATGGTTTTGAGCCAATTATCACAGTGCTGGTCATACCAATTTTGTCTTCCCTGCTGAAGAGACTGTGCTGCAAAGAGTGTAACAGTGTAATCAAAGAGACCTCTTAAGCCATTTCTTTCCTAAATCTATACCCAGGAGTATGCAACATTGGCCTGGGGAGTCGAGATGAGGGTATTATGTAAGGTGTTTCAGGTTAGGTTTTCAGGGACCTTTTTTAGCCTCGTGAAATACTGAAGACTATGAAATAGTACAAGGCTCCAGTCATGTTGGGTGTTGGTCTGTGAGTGTCTCAACCCTACAGTAAGGAAGCTAATGAACACTGTCTGGGGGTGTGCCTCTGGAAGGCATGAAGCAGAGAGAGCTTGCCTCTGTGAATGTGCTTTTTGCGTTAGCACAGACATTTCAAGATTTGTATTTCATATATAACCTTGTTGACGTATTCCACAATATAGGCCTAGTTTTATTAATTCTGATGGTAATGCATATGTTATGGTAAATTGGGGAAAAGAATAGATTTACCTGGCTAGTATAAATTCAAAAGTGTCAATTCTTCACAGTATGATATGTATTAAGCCTGGATGAAATCGACTAGGTGCAACAGATTGCACGGATGAGTAGCTGTGTCTAAGAGGGTGAACTCAAGCAGGACCACAAGCAGGACCACCCGGTTACCACTCTCCAAGGAATCGTGTGTCCACACTGCTTTCATTCCTACACTGGAGCCCTGAGCTACACGGTTGACCATACTCAGAAGACCCCCTTTCAGAACAAGGGCGAGGAAACAGACCACTAAGAGAAAGGACACTGACATGGTGTGGACAATCAGAAAGTTACAGCCTGTAACAACAGAAGTGCCACCATCAGAGGAGAAGGAGGAACTCGGTCCACGAGGAGCTATCCCATTGGAGACCTTCGACACGTAATTACATCATTATATTCTGACCCATAAGAGCGGCTGTTCGGGGCAAGGTTAGGGCTAAACTAAGCATAGTTTACAAATGTGTACCCAATTGTGTTTCTCTCTTTCTCTCGCTTTTGAAATCCCCATTTTGTGTAACACGTGTCATATTGTGTTGGCCCGCTATGGACCTGTTACACTGTACAGAGTTCTAATCAATATCCTAGACTGTGTGTTCGTTTGTGTGTATCTTATATTATCATTTTAGCATGTTAGTACATAAATAATCAACCCAATTGGTGTGGTTGGGATTTATTTAGTAGTTTGTGCAGATTCCCAGATTATGCGACGTTCAGGATGAGACTGTAGAGGAAATTAATTAATTCTTTGAGTTAATTTGGGAAATAGAAACTCAATAAAACCAAACTTTCCCATGGTGCCCCAGGTTAATAGGTTTATAATTACCTGATTACTTTAACAGTTAATAATTCGATGAACAGCAGTCGTCACAATCAATACAACGTGACGACAGTATGATGCGTAACCGTACCAACACCATATTCACATTTTCTCACACTCATTATAGGTGTTCCTTACCTTATGCTGCTGTGACTCGCCTTCTTGGGTCTGTGAACACCAATTATCATAACCATTTCTACTGAGTGAAAAGCAGAGAGAGCAGAGGACAACAAGCCCATCTCTAGGTTCATTTTACAGCTCACTATGCCCACCCCATATTATGTCACCATGGCGATAAGAGCTGTCCCTGTCACCTTGGTTATGTTTGACCTGTCTGCCAGGTCCATTCAAACTGAACAGGGCTCTAGTCTGAACCAAGACAACAGGGTCAAACAACTTATGCTTTATCAACCACAGAGATCCTATTAAAAGTTATAATATAATGGTGAATTATACAATAAACTCTCTTTCATGAGACCTTTTGCCCTCCCAAATTTACCAATTGCCAAAAGGTGTCAGTTTCAGCTCCATCTACCAAAAAAATATCAACTATATTTGCTATCTATCACTGACCCGTACCAATATAACACAGATATGTCCAGAGAATTGGCACAATGGCCTCCACCCATCCAGTATGCATCATCAGTGGCGTCATTTGGCCTGGGATTCAGGGGCATCACCCGTGGATGTTTTGGTTCAGCCCTGAACCTATTGATTTTATATATATATATATATATATATATATATATATATATATATATAAAATAACACATCCTAGATCTGAATGAATGAAATATTCTTATTAAATACTTTTTTCTTTTACATAGTTGAATGTGCTGGCAACAAAATCACACAAAAATTATCAATGGAAATCAAATGTATCAACCCATGGAGGTCTGGATTTGGAGTCACACTCAAAATTAAAGTGGAAAACCACACTACAGGCTGATCCAACTTTGATGTAATGTCCTTAAAACAAGTCAAAATGAGGCTCAGTAGTGTGTGTGGCCTCCACGTGCCTGTATGACCTCCCTACAACGCCTGGGCATGCTCCTGATGAGATGGCGGATAGTCTCCTGAGGGATCTCCTCCCAGTCCTGGACTAAAGCATCCGCCAACTCCTGGACAGTCTGTGGTGCAAAGTGGCGTTGATGGATGGAGCGAGACATGATGTCCCAGATGTGCTCAATTGGATTCAGGTCTGGGGAACGGGCGGGCCAGTCCATAGAATCAATGCCTTCCTCTTGCAGGAACTGCTGACACACTCCAGCCACATGAGGTCTAGCATTGTCTTGCATTAGGAGGAACCTAGGGCCAACCGCACCAGCATATGGTCTCACAAGGGGTCTGAGGATCTCATCTCGGTACCTAATGGCAGTCAGGCTACCTCTGACGAGCACATGGAGGGCTGTGTGGCCCCCCAAAGAAATGCCACCCCACACCATGACTGACCCACCGCCAAACCGGTCATGCTGGAGGATGTTGCAGGCAGCAGAATGTTCTCCACCTCCTCTCCAGACTCTGTCACATCTGTCACATGTGCTCAGTCTGAACCTGCTTTCATCTGTGAAGAGCACAGGCCGCCAGTGGTGAATTTGCCAATCTTGGTGTTCTCTGGCAAATGTCAAAAGTCCTGCACGGTGTTGGGCTGTAAGCACAACCCCCACCCGTGGACGTCGGGCCCTCATACCACCCTCATGGAGTCTGTTTCTGACCGTTTGAGCAGACACATGCACATTTGTGGCCTGCTGGAGGTCATTTTGCAGGGCTCTGGCAGTGCTCCTCCTACTCCTCCTTGCACAAAGGCGGAGGTAGCGGTCCTGCTGCTGGGTTGTTGCCCTCCTACGGCCTCCTCCACGTCTCCTGATGTACTGGCCTGTCTCCTGGTAGCGCCTCCATGCTCTGGACACTACGCTGACAGACACAGCAAACCTTCTTGCCACAGCTCGCATTGATGTGCCATCCTGGATGAGCTGTACTACCTGAGCCACTTGTGTGGGTTGTAGACTCCGTCTCATGCTACCACTAGAGTGATAGCACCGCCAGCATTCAAAAGTGACCAAAACATCAGCCAGGAAGCATAGGAACTGAGAAGTGGTCTGTGGTCACCACCTGCAGAACCACTCCTTTATTGGGGGTGTCTTGCTAATTGCCTATAATTTCCACCTGTTGTCTATTCCATTTGCACAACAGCATGTGAAATGTATTGTGAATCAGTGTTGCTTCCTAAGTGGACAGTTTGATTTCACAGAAGTGTGATTGACTTGGAGTTACTTGGTGTTGTTTAAGTGTTCCCTTTATTTTTTGGAGCAGTGTATATATATACCACCGGTCAAAAGTTTAGAACACCTACTCATTCAAGGGTTTTTCTTTATTTTTACTATTTTCTACATTGTAGGATATTGGTGAAGACATCAAAACTATGAAATAACACATGGAATAATGTAGTAAACCAAAAAGTGTTAAACAAATCTAAATCGATTTTATATTTCAGATTCTTCAAACAGCAACCCTTTGCCTTGATGACAGCTTTGAACACTCTTGGCATTCTCTCAACCAGCTCCATGAGGTAGTCAGCTGGAATGCATTTCAATTAACATGTGTGCCTTCTTAAAAGTTAATTTGTGGAAATAATTTCCTTCTTAATGTGTTTGAGCCAATCAGTTATTTTGTGACAAGGTAGGGGGGTATTCAGAAGATAGCCCTATTGGGTAAAAGACCAAGTCCATATTATGGCAAGACAATCTCAAATAATCAAAGAGAAACGACAGTCCATCATTACTTTAAGACATGAAGGTCAGTCAATATTGAAAATTTCAAGAACTTTGAAAGTGCATTTGCAAAAACCATCAAGGGCTATTATGAAACTGGCTATCATGAGGACTGCCACAGGAACAGAAGACCCAGAGTTATGTCTGTTGCAGAGGATAAGGAAATTAGAGTCACCAGCCTCAGAAATTGCAGCCCAAATAAATGCTTCACAGAGTTCAAGTAACAGACACATCACAACGTCAACTGTTCAAAGGAGAAAGAGTGAATCAGGCTTTCATGGTCGAATTACTGCAAAGAAACCACTACTAAAAGGACACCAATAATAAGAAGAGACTTAATTGGGCCAAGAAACACGAGCAATGGACATTTGACCGGTGGAAACTGTCCTTTGGTCTGGAGTCCAAATTTGAGATTTTTGGTTCCAACCGCCGTGTCTTTGCATGACACGGTGTGGGTGAACAGATGATCACCGCATGTGTACTGTATATCACACCATAAAGCCCAAACCATGAAAAACATCCCCAAACCATTTTTCCTCCTCCACCAAACTTTATAGTTGGCACTATGCATTCGGGTAGGTAGCCTTCTGCAGGCATCTGCCAAACTCAGATGGTGAAGCGTGATTCATCACTCCAGGGAATGCATTTCTACTGCTCCAGAGTCCAACGGCGGCAAGCTTTACACCGCTAAAGCTGATGCTTGGTATTGCGCATGTTGATCTTAGGTTGGTGTGAGGCTGCTCGGCCATGGAAACCCATTTCATGAAGCCACTGACAAACAGTTATTGTGCTGACGTTGCTTCCAGAGACAGTTTGAAACTTTGTAGTGAGTGTTGGAACTGAGGACAGACAATTTTTACCTGCTAAGCGCTTCAGAGGGACTCGGCGTTCCCTTTCTGTGAGCCTGCATGGCCTACCATTTCACGGCTGAGACGTTGTTGCACATAGACGTTTCCACTTCACAATAACAGAATTTAGAGTTGGCCGGGGCAGCTCTAGCAGGGCAGAAATTTAACGAACTGACTTGTTGGAAAGGTGGCATCCTAAGATGGTGCCACGTTGAAAGTCAGAGCTCTTCCTGTCAGGCTATTCTACTGCCAATGTTCGTCTAAGGACATGGTAGAGAGAGAGAGAGAGAGAGAACATTTTGACAAGGGAAAAATGGCTGACAAATGACTGCCTTGTATGTTGACATGGATCCCAAAGACAGGATTTATCAACCTCAACAACGACACTCTTCCCCTGGAGTGACAGGAAGAGGAGGGGACTGAACACAACTGACAGACATCGGCTAGAGACCAGTTGATAGTTAAAAAGATTTCCAACAAGTGGTGCAAGACTTTCAATAATGACTGGGATTTGGAAATTATTGGTAGTGCTTGCAGGAGTTGGAGTTCTCTTTCTTAATTATGGTTAATTTGTCTTACTTGTTTAAAAGTACTGCATATATATTGATCACATCACCCACAAATTTACAGACACTACCCACACCCAGTAAGACAATTCTCCCAAGATGTTTTTAACCCAGCACATCTAATTTTGGCTGGGGCAAAGGGGCTGCATCAAACCCAAATGATCCTCCTAATTTACGGGTTTGTGACACTTGGCCGGTTCCTGTGTGGTCTAATAACTGTAATCTGTGGCATTACGGGGCACTAGAGGCAGACAAAATCAGACAGAGAAGATTATGGGGCACACCACAAAACTGAGATCGGGGTATAGGCAAGTGTCAAGTGGTGACAGGTCTCAATTCCTCCCTCTCTGTCTCTCTGTCTCTCACCCGGTTGCTCTCCCCACTCCCCATCTCACTCTTCCTCTTACATCCTCTCTTACTTTCTGTGTTTTACAGACCCTTTTTTGTCTGGTTCTCTAGGCTCTCTACTCTTTTATATTTTTACCAATGAAACTGGCACTGGCATTAAACAAAGCATGTGTGTCTATGTAGGCTGATGATTCAACCACATGCGCATCAGCAAACACAGCAGAGTTGCAGTCCGTTTTGGAATGGGCGGCCAGCAATAAACTGGTCCTGCACATCTCTAAAACTAAGAGCATTGTATTTGGTACAAATTATTCCACCAAGGTCTAGACCTCAGCTCAATCTGGTCAGTAATGGTGTAGCTGTTGAATAATTTGAGGAGACTACATTACTTGGAGTTACCTTAGACTGTAAACTGTCATGGCCAAAACATATAGATTCAATGGTTGTAAAGATGGGGGAGGTCTGTCCGTATAAAAGAAATGCTCTGCTTTTTTTACACCACATTCAACAATGCAAGTCCTGCAGGCTCTAGTTTTATCTTATCGTGATTATTGTCCAGTCATTGATCAGGTGCTGTGAAGAAAGACGTAGTTATGCTGTAGCTGGTCCAGAACAGAGCGACACGTCTTGCTCTTCGTTGTAATCAGAGGGCTAATATTAATATTATTCATGCCAGTCTCTCTTGGCTAAGAGTTGAGGAAAGACTAATTGCATCACTTCTTGTTTTTATAAGAAACATCAAAGTGTTGGAAATTTCCAGTAAGACACCAAAATTGTTTACCTAGTCAACGTCCACACAGCACTGACACACTTACCCCACCAGACATGCCCCCAGTGGTCTTTTCACAATCTCCAGGTCCAGAAGAAAATTCAAGGAAATGTACAGAATTATACCGAGCCGTGAGTGGATGGAACTCCCATCCATATCGTACAGCGTAGGTGAACAGCAAACTGGTTACAAAAAACAAATAGTGCAACACCTCACGGCATAACGCCTCATGTGACCTACTTATTGTGTGTATGCACTGACATATTTATGTAACCGATAGATGCACACACACACACACACTACATGTTCCTGTTTTTAAATATATCTCAATTGTTAAGTATTTTGTCTGCAATGTCTTTTTCATTATCTGTCGGACCCCAGTAAGACTAGTGTCCCCATTGGTGTCGGCTATTGGGGATTCTAATACATCACATCAAAATGATGTCTGATAGTCCATGTTGATATCTGCGTAGGTCTCTTTTTCCCTCCCTCCAACCCATCTTGGTCTCATTTGCAAAAAAAAGTGAAAGAAATGACATGAAAATCAGTTATCAACATTGTCACCTGTTTGATATTGCAAACTCACCCTGAGTAGAGGTACATATAGGCAGCATAGCCTAGACTTAATCTCCGTTATTCTCAAGTCGCTAGTCAGAGAACCGAAGTGCAAAGTGCGGTCACGGAGACCGAGGGAAAATGATTAAAAAATCCACATACAATGCTGTGACCAGATCTTTTTGCCACCAGGCACAATTGAGCGTTCATTTTAGCGACAGCCTCTTTTACCCAGGTCTGTTCAGCCATTTCAGTCCTGAGAAATGCATGAGAAGGCAACACGAGCACGTTTGAAAGTCACTGACCTGAATAACAAGAGCATAGTCTTAAGCCTCTTTATTTCTCCTATTTTCTTGAGCTAAATCACAGGGCCTCAGACCCCTCTGTACCTTTGTGTGAACTTGAACTGGGAGCCACCACCTCCACCCCCATTCCACCCTGCAGTTGGACTCACTCATACTTGACTGGCTCCAAATTGCATTCTGAATTGCTTTTCTGACAAATCCCCCAAGAGGACACTGTAGAAAATCCAATGAATTTGCATGTCTTTCCATCTCAATGAAGTGGTTTTGCCGGTTTGGCCACTTTGTCCAGCTATAGAAACAAGGCCACTTTAAACTTGATATTACCACCAAACAAAGTTATTATAATTACTCGACATACAGTTGAAGTCGGAAGTTTAGAGTCATTAAAACTTGTTTTTCAACCACTCCACAAATTTCTTCTTAACAAACAATAGTTTGGGCAAGTCAGTTAGTACATCTACTTTGTGCATGACACAAGTCATTTTTCCAACAATTGTTTACACACAGATGATTTCACTTATAACTCACTGTCTCACAATTCCAGTGGGTCAGAAGTTTACGTACACTAAATTGACTGTGCCTTTAAACAGGTTGGGAAATTGATGTCATTGCCTTAGAAGCTTCTGGTAGGCTATTTGACATCATTTGAGTCAATTGGAGGTGTACCTGTGGATGTATTTCAAGGCCCACCTTCAAACTCAGTGCCTCTTTGCTTGACATCATGGGAAAATCAAAAGAAATCAGCCAAGACCTCAGAAAAGAATTGTAGACCTCCACAAGTCTGGTTCATCCTTGGGAGCAATTTCCAAACACCTGAAGGTACCAAGTTCATCTGTACGAACAATAGTACGCAAGTATAAACACCATGGGACCACACAGCCGTCATATCGCTCAGGAAGGAGATGCGTTCTGTCTCCTAGAGATGAACGTACTGTGGTGCAAAAAGTGCAAATCAGTCCCAGAACAACAGCAAAGGACCTTGTGAAGATGCTGGAGGAAACAGGTACAAAAGTATCTATATCCACAGTAAAACGAGTGCTATATTGACATAACCTGAAAGGCCGCTCAGCAAGGAAGAAGCCACTGCTCCAAAACCTCCGTAAAAAAAGCAGACTATGGTTTGCATTTCCACATGGGGACAAAGATTGTACTTTTTGGCGAAATGTCCTCTGCTCTGATGAAACAAAAATAGAACTGTTTGGCCATAAAATTATGTGGATATGTTGAAGCAACATCTCAAGACCTCAGTCATGAAGTTAAAACTTGGTCGCAAATGGGTCTTCCAAATGGACAATGATCCCAAGCATACCTACAAAGTTGTGGCAAAATGGATTTAAGGACAACAAAGTCAAGGTATTGGAGTGGCCATCACAAAGCCCTCCCCTCAATCCGATAGAACATTTGTGGGCAGAACTGAAAAGGTGTGTGCGAGCAAGACAGCCTACAAACCTGACTCAGTTACACCAGCTCTGTCAGGAGGAATGGGCCAAAATTCACCCAACTTATTGTGGGAAGCTTGTGGAAGGCTAACCGAAATGTTTGAACCAAGTTAAACCATTTAAAGGCAATGCTACCAAATACTAATTGAGTGTATGTAAACATCTGACCCACTGGGAATGTGATTAAATAAAATCTGAAATAAATCATTCTCTCTACTATTATTCTGACATTTCACATTCTTAAAATAAAGTGGTGATCCTAACTGACCTAAGACAGGGAATTTTTACTAGGATTAAATGACAGGAATTGTGAAAAACTGAGTTTAATGTATTTGGCTTTAAGGTTTATGTAAACTTCTGACTTCAACTATGTGTGTCCCCACGTACATGCATGTGTGCATGCGTGTGTGTTAGCATAGACAAATGAGGCACAGGGACGTTTCTAGGATTTGAAGACATTGGGGTCTCAGCCCATAAACTGTAGGGGGGTCCGAGTATAAGGGCACAGGGCGAGACCCAGATGCAGACACGGGAGGCAGATGGTTCGAGTCTCTGATATTTATTAGTATCCAAGGGGCAGGCAAGAGAATGGTCGTGGACAGGCAAAAGATCATAACTGGGTCAGAGTCCAGGAGGTTTAGAGTGGCGGTCAGGATAGACAGTATGGTCAGGCAGGCGGGTTCAGAGTCAAGGCAGGCAAGGGTCAAAACCGGTAGGACTAGCAAAAAAACAGAAAAAAGCAGGAGCACGGAGTAACACGCTGGTTGACATGACAAAACAAGACGAACTGCCCCAGAGAGACAAGAAATACAGGGATAAATACACAGGGGGGGAATAAGCGACACCTGGAGGGTGGTGGAGACAATCAAAAGGACAGGTGAAACAGATCAGTTTGTGACACCGAGGGCATTCTCTCCCAGCATTTTTTTGAAAATAATTTCAACAGCTAAATGCATGAATTTGGTGCACATTGAGATGAACATTGAGAGATTCGTTTTTTTGCCGGTAACTTGCACCTTCTCACCTCACCTCTCTCGTCCTCTCTCTCACCTACCTTCTCACCTCACCTCTCTCGTCCTCTCTCTCATCTACCTTCGCACATCACCTCACCTCTCTCGTCATCTCTCTCACCTACCTTCTCACCTCACCTCTCTCGTCCTCTCTCTCACCTACCTTCTCACCTCACCTCTCTCGTCCTCTCTCTCACCTACCTTCTTACCTCACCTCTCTCGTCCTCTCTCTCATCTACCTTCTCATATCACCTCACCTCTCTCGTCATCTCTCTCACCTACCTTCTCACCTCACCTCTCTCGTCATCTCTCTCACCTACCTTCTCACCTCACCTCTCTCGTCCTCTCTCTCACCTACCTTCTCACCTCACCTCTCTCGTCCTCTCTCTCACCTACCTTCTCACCTCACCTCTCTCGTCCTCTCTCTCACCTACCTTCTTACCTCACCTCTCTCGTCCTCTCTCTCATCTACCTTCTCACCTCACCTCTCTCGTCCTCTCTCTCATCTACCTTCTCACATCACCTCACCTCTCTCGTCATCTCTCTCACCTACCTTCTCACCTCACCTCTCTCGTCCTCTCTCTCGCCTACCTTCTCACCTCACCTCTCTCGTCCTCTCTCTCACCTACCTTCTTACCTCACCTCTCTCGTCCTCTCTCTCATCTACCTTCTCACATCACCTCTCTCGTCCTCTCTCTCACCTACCTTCTCACCTCATCTCTCTCATCCTCTCTCTCACCTACCTTCTCATCTCACCTCTCTCGTCCTCTCTCTCACCTACCTTCTCACTTCACCTCTCTCGTCCTCTCTCTCACCTACCTCACTTCACCTCTCTCGTCCTCTCTCTCACCTACCTTCTCGCTTCACCTCTCTCATCCTCTCTCTCACCTACCTCCTCACCTCTCTCGTCCTCTCTCTCACCTACCTTCTTACCTCACCTCTCTCGTCCTCTCTCTCACCTACCTTCTCACCTCACCTCTCTCATCCTCTCTCTCACCTACCTTCTCACATCACCTCACCTCTCACATCCTCGCTCTCACCTACCTTCTCACCTCACCTCTCTCGTCCTCTCTCTCACCTACCTTCTCAACTCACCTCTCTCGTCCTCTCTCTCACCTACCTTCTCACCTCACCTCTCTCGTCCTCTCTCTCACCTACCTTCTCACCTCACCTCTCTCGTCCTCTCTCACATCTACCCTCTCTTGTCTTGCCCTGGTTGTTAATAGTGTACAAGTAAACAGTTGTTTTAATAGTCTTTTCACAGGCTTTTTCACCTCCCCTGCAAATTCTTTGTTTTACTTATTCACTGTCTCTATTTCACCTGTTATAATTTGTGCAAATAAATGCAACTAATGAGAATCTATAGACCAGCTTGAAGTGATACAGTCTACTATGTGCTCAACTCACCTCTGTTCTCTCTCCATCTGCACTCTTCTGAAACTTTCTCTGTGTCTTGTATGTTGCCGTCTCAGGTAATTATTTTATTACTGTCCCCTTTGTCCATCGTCTTCTGTTATGGCCTGTTCTCTTGTTCTGGTGTCTCTCTCTCTCCCTATCATATCCTATTCTTCTGTTGCGGTCTTTGTGTCTTTCCTGGTGTGTCTCTCTCCATCATATCCTACTATTCTTTTGCTGTCTCTGTGCCTTGTCTGGTGCCTCTCTCCATCATGTACTCTTCTGTTGCGGTCTGTGTCTTGTCTGGTGTGTCTCTTTAATTTGGCAATCCAAACGGTCAAGGGGATACTGGGGTAGCTTAACTTGTTTTGGGCCTAAGTCTGGGTCACCTAAATCATCCTCTTCCCTACCATTTGCCCCTGGTTGCTGCTGTGCTAAGTACTCCACTGGCCTGCTGTTCTCATCTGTCCTCCTCCTAGCCTCATCTGAAAGTGAGGAAGGTAGAAGTGCAACATATCATTAGTTCGTTTTAAAGGGTGAATGCACTTCCTGATCTGGCTTCAAACGGTACAAGAATGAAATAACAGACATGTAAAAACATGTAATAATAAATACACAATGAATACCAAGAACTTGGCTATATACATGGGGAATCAGTACCAAGTGTATGTGCAGGGGTACAAGTTAATTGAGGTAGATATGTACATATAACTAAGAATAAAGTGACTAGACAACAGGATAGATAATAAAAAGTAGCAGTAGCATATGTCATGAGTCAAACAAAGTTAATGTAAAAAGGGTCAATGCAGATAGTTAACCAAATAGCTACCCAGACTAACTATTTAGCAGTCTTGTGGCTTGGGGGTAGAAGCTGTTTTACCATCTTGTTGGTTCCAGACTTTGTGCATCGGTACCAATTGTCGCGCGGTAGCACAGAGACAGTCTATGACTTGTGTGGCTGGAGTCTTTCACCATTGTTTTGGACATCCTCTGACACCGCCCAGTATGGACATCATGGGTGGCAGGTAGCTCGGCCCCAGTGATGTACTGGGGCCGGACGCACTATCTTCTGTAGCGCATTGGGGTCGATGCCAAGCAGTTTCCATACCAAATGGTGTTTCTGCCAGTCAAGATGATCTCAGTGGTGCAGCTATAGACAAATCTTTTCAGCCTCATGAGGGGAAAAAGGCTTTGTCATGCCCTCTTCATGACTGTGTTGGTGTGTGTGGAAGATGATAGACCCATAGTGATGTGAACACCGAGGAACTTGAAGATCTCAAACCACTCCACTACAACCCCGTCGATGTGAATGCAGACATGCTCGGCTGTAGTGCATGATCACCTCCTTGACTATGTGATATAGCAGAAGAAGAACTCGTAGTAAAAAGCCAAACAAAAATGAATAACACACTCTCTCCACTATCCCCTACCCACTAAAACCCCACAGCTCACAGGTTGTGTCAGCGATTCCAACACCATTATAATTACTTGTTTGCCCCATGGTCCTAGTTTACCATTCCCATTATGAGAAACACTGCTACAAAGCATGCTATATATTGTACTCTAGCAGCCAAACTATGTAGCACATTTCTCTCTAACACACCCTGTGAGAAACAGTTTTACACATTTATAGTAAAGGGTAGCTAGTTGTACCTTTCTCTTTCTCTCTCACACCTTGGCTTTATAATAAGTGTGTGTGTAGGTCAACTGCTTGGTAATACAAGTGTGTAGGCCTAAAGTGTGAGTGTATATACCTGCAGAGGATGTTAGCCTGAGGGTGTGAACTCCCTGTGGGGAAGAGCTGTATACCTGCAGCAGCTGTTGGGCCAAACTCAGTCACGTCAAGACAAACCCCCTGGAGACAGATCAGGACAACCCCCCAACCACTCATACACTCACAGGCCCTTCCCTAACAGTTAACCCTCTCCTCTCCTCTTTTCCTCTATTCTCATCTCCTCTACTCTCCTCTTTTCCTCTATTCTCATCTCCTCTACTCTCCTCTTTTCCTCTCCTATTCTCTTCTCCCCTCTCATCTCCTCTACTTTCCTCCTCTTTTCCTCTCCTCTCCTCCTCTTTCTCTCCTGTCCTCGCTTCCGCTCCTTTCGTTTCCTTTATTCTCCACTCCACCTCTCTTCCTTAACGACTTTAACTATTAATGAGAACAACTGTGAAACTTCCCAGGTTTCTTTTTTTTAACGACTATTATCATTATGATCTAATTTACAAAAAAATGTGTTGCTCTTGGACAGAATAAAAGCCAATTACGCAGCGCAATGTACACTGTTTGAGGGGAACTTGTCTGTGAATGCTAATCGCTTCAGGGTGCATTAGCATTTAGTCAGCTAGCTCTGTTGTCTGTCTCCTCCCTCTCTGTACATGTCGCTCTCCCCTGTGAGTGTTTTTGCCATTCTCAGTAATGAAGGGCATAAAGAGAACTATAATGATGCTAATGCCACCTCCACATTAGCATTTGGCTGTGGTCTGGGAATGTTAGGCTTTGTGTGTCCAGGGTGACTGGGTTGTATGCACACTTCTCCTGACTCCTGTACAGTAGGCCTCTGGGCTCTATGATTGGTTTTCTGGCCTGGAGTTCCAAATAATTTCCCTTTGAAACTGCATCCAGCTGACACACTGTGGCACCTTTGACATGTCACACAGGAGTTGATTGGACATGTCACAAATAGTGGTGTGGGGGGGGGGGGGGATAACCTTACCCATACTTGTGTCCTAAATAGTAGACCGTTTGAGTATGAGAAAAAAATATGTTTAATAGTATGTGACGTTTCAAAAATCGAGCATGCTTTAAATGCCATGATGTTTTATTAATTTTGGCTTTTCATCTAGTGGAATTCGACGCACACTTTTCAGGAATTTCTCAGCCAGAATTAAGTAGAAGAGGGGGGCTGCCGGTTTTGATAGCTAGATCTCTACAAGTAAACAAAACAACTTGGAAGATGGCGAATAGCGAAGCTTCTGCGGTGGTCTTCATATGTAAGTGCGTTTTTGTAATCCTTAAAATAATCACAGCTATTTCATTGTAACATTACATCTTTGAAAACAGATCTGCAGCCTGCTGCCTGCCATGCCTTTAGCTAGCTACATCCTCTAGGAGGACTATAAGTTATAACTGTTAGAACAGTAGCATTAGCTACAGGGTTACTTGCTTGTTGTTGAGTGAAAACATCATATTAATCTAGTTAGCTAGCTAGCTACTTGTGGTAAAGTCCAGGGCTTGTGTTTATACTGGTACAGGGTCTGATGACAATACCAGGCATTTCATTCAGTGGCGAACACGGCAGGATCAAGTGGCCGTAGTTAGCTATCTTGCCACTGCACCATGCACTGCCACTAGCATTAGCTAATGTTAGTAACGTAACCTGCTCTTCTTACTGTTTCACATTGGCACTCCAATTTGATAAAGTATGTGTCAGTGTAGTGATCTTCAGAAAGTTCACGCAACTCTACTTTGCTCATGTTTTGGTTAATGTTGTTGTTCATCTTATGTATTTTCAGGATCTACATAAAGGAGTGTGAGCTGGAGGTGCAGCTGTCACCTGCATAGGTGAAAATGAAGTTGGAGAACCATAAGAAAAAAAACCTATGTATTTTACCGTATGTTATCTTGACATTTATTGACTTTTCTCGAAGAGCAACAACACTTTCCTATCCATTTCCTATGCTTCGCCAGCACATTCATGTAAGTGTGAAGATATACATGTTAGAAAGGAGCCAGTTTTCCAGAGAAATGTAATTGGAATAATTCATTTTTACAGGGCTTTGCATGTAGTATGTTTGTAGCTGAAAGATAGTGGCTGCTACTCCACCACTTCATCACCCCACTGGACATCATCTCATGTCAATATGCCTTGTCTACTGCTGTTTCGGTTAGTTACTATTGCTTTTTACTATTGCTGTAGACCCCCAGTCCTGCTCAACATGCCTTAGATAGCTCTTTTGTCCCACCCCCCATGCATACGGAGACCTCACCTGGCTTAACTTGTGCACCCAGAGACACAACCTCTCTCATCGTCACTCAATGCCCAGGTTTACCTCCACCTTCACATCCTACCATACCCTTGTCTGTACATTATGCCCTGAATCTATTCGACCACATCCAGAAATCTGCCCCTTTTATTCTCTGTTCCCAACACACAAGACGACTAGTTCTTATACCTTTAGCCGTACCCTTATCCTACTCCTCCTCTGTTCCTCTGGTGATGTAGATTTGAACCCAGGCCCTGTAGCCCCCAGTTCTACACCTATTCCCCAGGTGCTCTCATTTGTTGACTTCTGTAACTGTAAAAGCCATGGTTTCATGCATGTTAACATTCAAAGCCTCCTCCCTAAGTTTGTTTAATTCACTGCTTTAGCACACTCCGCCAACCCTGATGTAATATCCTTGTCTGAATCCTGGCTTAGGAAGGCCACCAACATTTCTGAAATATCCATCCCCAACTGTAACATTTTCCATCAAGATAGAACTGCCAAAGGGGGCGGAGTTGCAATCTACTGCAGAGATAGCCCGCAGAGCTCTGTCTTACAATCCAGGTCTGTGCCCAACAGTTCGAGCTTCAGTTTTAAAAATACACCTTTCTAGAAATAAGTCTCTCACTGTTGCCGCTTGTTATAGATCCCCCTCAGCCCCCAGCTGTGCCCTGGACACTATATGTGAATTGATTGCCCCCCATCTATCTTCAGAGTTTGTACTGTTAGGTGACCTAAACTGGGATAAGCTTAACACCCCGGCCGTCCTACAATCTAAGCTAGATGCCCTCAATCTCATACAACTGATCAAGGAAGCTACCAGTGTTACGGTTTTCTAGGTGTGAAGGAGAGTCGGACCAAACTGCAGCGTGTAGATTGCGATCCATGTTTAATGAACAACGTACAACACGAATAAACACAAACACTACAAAACAAAGAACGTAACGAAAACCGAAACAGCCTATACTGGTGCAAACTAACATAGATGACACTAAGGACACTAAGGACAATCACCCACGACAAACTCAAAGAATATGGCTGCCTAAATATGGTTCCCAATCAGAGACAATGATAAACACCTGCCTCTGATTGAGAACCACTCCAGACAGCCATAGACTTTGCCAGATAACCCCACTAGCTACAATCCCAATACATACACACCAAAACCCCAAGAAAAAAACACACCACAATTCAAAAACCCCATGCCACACCCTGGCCTGACCCAATCCATGAAGAAAAACACAAAATACTTAGACCAGGGCGTGACAACCAGGTACAACACTAAATATGTAAACATGGGCTCCCTCATAGATATCATCCTGATCAATTTGCCCTCCAAATACACCTATGCTGTCTACAACCAGTATCTCAGCGATCACTGACTCATTGCCTACGTCCATAATGGATCCGCAATCAAACGACCACCACTCATCACTGTCAAACGCTCCCTACAATACTTCAGCGAGCAGGCCTTTCTAATCGACCCGACCCGGGTAGCCTGGAAGGATATTGACCTCATCCCATCAGTAATGCCTGGTTGTTTTTTAAAAGTGCTTTCCTCACCATCTTAAATAAGCATGCCCCATTCTAAAAAAATGTAGAACTAAGAACAGATTTAGCCCTTGGTTAACTCCTGACGTGACTGCCCTTGACCAGCACAAAAACATCCTGTGGCGTACTGCGTTTGCATCGAATAGCTCCCGCGATATGCAACTTTTCAGGGAAGTCAGGAACCAATATACATAGTCAGTTAGGAAAGCAAAACTTTTTCAAACAGAAATTTGCATCCTGTAGCATTAATTCCAAAAAGTTTTGGGACACTAAAGTCCATGGAGAAAAAGAGCACCTCCTCCTAGCTGCCCACTGCACTGAGACTAGGAAACACTGTCATCACCAATAAATCTACGATAGTCGAGAATTTCAATAAGCACCTTTCTATGGCCGGCCATGCTTTCCACCTGGCTACCATTACCCCGGCCAACAGCTCTGCACTCCCCACAGCAACCTGCCCAAGCCCCCAGTGATGATCCATGGTCCGGAGCCTACAGTGATGATCCATGGCCTGAAGCCTCCAGTGATGATTCATGGCACGAAGCCTCCAGTGATGATCCATGGTACAAAGCCTCCAGTGATGATACATGGCACGGAGCCTGCAGTGAAGATCTAGGGAAAGGAGCCTGCAGCGACGGTCCTCAGTCCGGAGCCTCCAGCGACGGTCCTCAGTCCGGAGCCTCCAGCGATGGTCCTCAGTCCGGAGCCTCCAGTGACGGTCCCCGGTTAAGAGCCTGCAGCGAAGATCTACGGTCCGGAGTTCTCGGCGACGATCCCCACACCAGAGGCGCCACCCTCCACTATAGGTTCAGGTTTGCGGCCGGAGACCGCACCTTTGGGGGGGGGGGGGGTTCTGTCACGCCAAGACCTTAGAGATCATTTTTATTCTCTATGTTTGGTGTGACTCAAGTGGGAAAGTCTATGGTTTCTACTTCTTTGTTTTTGGCCGTGTGTGGTTCCCAATCAGAGGCAGTTGTCTATCGTTGTCTCTGATTGGGGATCACATATAAGTTGTCATTTTCCTTTGTGGTTTTGTGGGATCTTGTTTTCTGTTTAGTGTTTCCGCCTGACAGAACTGTGCATTTTTGTTATTTGGTTTGAGTGTTTTTTTTAAATAAAAGTATCACGAACACTGTCCACGCTGCGCTTTGGTCCACTCTTCCTACCACCAACGAGAGCCATTATACCATTACACTTCGTTATTATCATGGCGTTCATTATTATTATTCATTATTATTATTCAGGTTATTACTTATAAATATGAGTCAACAAATTTAGAGAGTCAAAATTAAGATATAGCTCTACATTGTCCTTGTTTGTTGGCTTTTCTGCATATAATTTCTTTCGACGCACACATTCATATTTCGACACACAAACCATTCAAACGAAGTCAGATGGGTTTCTCCCACTTTTCCAGAAATATTCGCATAATGTCACAAACCTTACTGCTGCGGTCATTCATTGGCATTGGCACAAGTTCTTCAAAGAGAGGACACTGTAATGAGATAAATCATGTAGCCAAAGCTACTGAAAATAGCAATTTTACAAGATTAGATCATGCCAGGAGCATTTGATTCTTATTAAAGAGATTGAGTTATGTTGGCCAGGACTGGGTCTGATCAGCGTTGATTAGTATATAATTTAAGAAAAGATTCCTTCTCAAATTATACAATGCAAGGTTGGAGATTAATGGCACATTGTCTATTTTACATAACATTAGTGCAATATAGGCCTCAGAGACAGAACAACCTTGTCAACTGCTATTGAAGTGAATAGTCAAACACATGAGATTTTAAGAAGAACGGTTAATTTATTTACTCTATCAAATCTCAGTCTCACTTACATCAGCTTGATGAATCCTGTCACGTTCCGACCTTTATTTCCTTTGTTTTGTCTTTATTTAGTATGGTCAAGGCGTGAATTGGGGTGGGCAGTCGATGTTTTGTGTTTCTATGTTTAGGTTTCTGTTTTGGCCTAGTATGGTTCTCAATCAGAGGCAGGTGTCGTTAGTTGTCTCTGATTGAGAATCATACTTAGGTAGCCTGGGTTTCACTGTTGGTTTGTGGGTGTTTGTTTCCGTGTGTGTGTTTGTCGCCACACGGTACAGTTTCGGTTTTTGTAGATTTCACGTTATCGTTTATTGTTTTTGTTCGAGTGTCCATTTGTCTTTATTAAAAACATTATGGATACTTACCACGCTGCATCTTGGTCCGATCCTTACTCCTCTTCAGACGAAGAGGAGATCTGCCGTTAAAAATCCTGAATAGGTACATCACCTAAAAGCATATGAACTTACAACAGTGTTGGAAAGTGGTGAATGACATGTAGTTCAACTACTCATTTAAATACATTTTCTCACATATGTTTTTTTCCTACTCCCTCTCTTCCCACTGGAGCGGAAGTTGTGTACCCACCCATTCCTACAGAGAGGACCTGATCCCCTATGAGTCCTCTGGCTCGCCAGGGAGATTTCTACGTATCTGAATTCTGCCAGGACCCGGACAGGAGGCTGCTGGGAGACGGTGATTCCAAGGAGGACAGGAGGGCCGACCTCACAGGTACACTACAGTAGGCCCTAGACACACACACTCTCCACTGGGCTATACCTAGTACTGTAGAAGTAAACAACATTATTTTCTCCATGGGCATCTCACCCCTTCATGTTTGAGGCCATTAACATGCCAATAAGCAGGAGAAGTAGGGATATAATTATTTGTTGTTAGCTGCTTGAATCACTAATATATATATAATAATGGATATGACTATCCACATCGGCAGGTGTAAGAACAGATAGATAGGTGGCGCAGAGATGGACTCTGCACATAATGTGAATGTAATAGTGATCCATTCTGACAGTTAGTGTCAGTTTTACTGTTATTGGTTTTGACTCCTCTTTGGCACTGCCACAGAATAACAGGTCACTCAATCATATTAGCTGGCTTTGCCTTCAGCCTGCTGACAACCTGGCACTCATTCAACTGGCTAATCATGTTAAAACAGGAATAAGTTAGGCATATAACATAAAGAAATAGGTTAGGCCTATAACAGAAAGGAATAGGTTAGGCCTATAACAGAAAATAATATGTTAGGCCTGTAACAGAAAGAAAGAAGTTAGGCCTATAACACAAATAAATAAGTTAGGCCTACAACAGAAAGGAACAAGTTATGCCTATAACAGAAAATAATAAGTTAGACCTATAACAGAAAGGACAATAGTGTATTTTGAAAAAACATTTACAATAGCTTCAGATAATTCAACCATAACGCACAAAATGTCATTTTTGTTTAAAATTATCAAATCATTTGAGTTTCCAGCTGTTACCAATGGGATTTGTACCTTGTTGATTGCTGGCGGTCGCTTTGTTTGTTTATGAGCTGAACTGTGTGCCATGGTGTGTCTGTTTTTATGAGCTAGGGTGTGCTCCTGTCCTGCGAGTGACATATTAACACAGACACACACCGTATCCTGTGAGTGACACCCTGTTAGGTGCTAATGAAAGGTTAAGGCACAAAGAACACTGCTGTCACCCACCAAGTGGCTGGCCACAGCCACCACCAGCATATGGCCTGCTGCTACTCAGTGCTCACTAGACTGGACTGTAGCTGTAGCAGAGTCCCTCTGACCTCCACTAGCATTGTTGCATGGCACCTAATTTTTAATCAACACAGTAAGAATCAGAAGTGAAGTTTAGGAATACTAACAATGTCTGGATCCCAAATGGTACCCTATTGCCTTTTATAGGGTACTACTTTTGACCAGAGCCATATGGGAAATACAGTGTACTGTATAGGGACCATTTGGGACACAGACAGTGTAACTGCTTGAGATGTTTAGGAATGACTGGCTATATTGGCACTTTATAGTCCAAATCATTTTGGCAGACACTTATGCAGGTAGTTTTGATGCAGAATATAGGCTAAGGAGTGATTGAAAGAAAGTGAATATTGGGCAGACTAGAACTGAGACTGGAAGACAAGGGGGCCGAAAGACAGAATTACAGTTTTAGAGAGAAGGAGAGCAAGAAATGCAGATAAGACTGATAGTGAGACAGTGCTTAAGATCACCATACAGTGCCTTCCGAAAGTATTCAGACCCCCTTTTCTACATTTTTTTTACGTTACAGACTTATTCTAAAATGGATTAAATAGAACATTTTCCTCAGCAATCTACACACAATACCCCTTAATATCTTATGTTTCACTGAGTCGTGGCTGAACGTGAATAACATACAGCTGGTGGGTTATACACTGTATACACTGCAGGATAGAACAGTAGCCTCTAGTAAGACAAGGGGTGTTGGTCTATGTATACTTGTAAACAACAGCTGGTGCATGATATCTAAGTCTCAAGGTTTTGCTCACCCAAGGTAAAGATTCTCATGATAAGCTGTAGAACACACTATCTACATAGAGAGTTCTCATCTATATTCTTCGTAGCTGTCAAATTACCACCACAAAACAACGCTGGCACTAAGACCACACTCAAAGAGCCATATATGGCCATAAGCAAATAAGAAAATGCTCATCTAGAGGCGGCACCCCTAGTGGCCCGGGGACATTAATGCAGATGTTAATGTTTTACCTAATTTCTACCAGCATGTTAAATGTGCAACCAGAGGAAAAACATCTCTAGACCACCTTTACTGCACACACAGAGACAGGTACAAAGCTCTCCCTCACCCTCCATTTGGCAAATCTGACCATAATTCTATCCTCCTGATTCCTGCTTATAAGCTAAATTTAAAGTAGGAAGCACCAGTGACTCGGTCAATAAAAAAGTGGTCAGATGAATCAGATGGTAAGCTACAGGACTGTTTTGCTAGCACAGACTGGAATATGTTCCGGGATTCTTCCGTTGGCATTGAGGAGTACACCACATTAGTCACTGGCTTCATCAAAAATGACGAACCATCAAACAGGCAAAGAGTCAATACAGGACTAGGATTGAATCGTATTACACCGGCTCTAACACTCGTCGGATGTGGCCAGGCTTGCAAACTATTACAGACTACAAAGGGAAGCACAGCCGAGCGCTGCCGAGTGACAAAAAACACAAGCCTACCAGACGAGCTAAATAACTTTTATGTTTTTATGCTTTTATGCTTCGAGGCAAGTAACACTGAAACATGCAGGAGAGCTGTTCCGGACGACTATGTAATCACGCTCTCCTTAGCCAATGTGAGTAAGACCTTTAAACAGGTCAACATTCACAAGGCCGCAGCGTCAGACGGATTACCAGGACGTGTACTCCGAGCATGCACTGACCAACTGGCAAGTGACTTCACTGACATGTTCAACCACTCCCTGTCTGTAATACCAACATGTTTCAAGCAGACCACCATAGTCCCTGTGCCCAAGAACACTAAGATAATCTGCCTAAATGACTACCAACCTGCAGCACTCATGTCTGTAGCCATGAAGTGCTTTGATCACATCAACACCATCATCTCAGAAACACTATATCCACTCCAATTAGTATACCACCAGATCCTCAGATGATGCAATCTGTATTGCACTTCACATGGCCCTTTCACACCTGTACAAAAGGAACACCTATGTGAGAATGCCCTTCATTGACTAAAGCTCAGCGTTCAACACCATAGTGCCCTCAAAGCTCATCACTAAGCTAAGGACCCTGGGACTAAACATCTCCCTCTGCAACTGGATCCTGGACTTCCTGACAGGCCGCCCCCAGGTGGTAAGGTAGGTAACAGCACATCTGCCACGTTAATCCTCAACACGGGGGGCCTTCAGGGGTGTGTGCTCAGTCCCCTCCTGTACTCCTTGTTCACTCATGACTGCATGGACAGGCACGACTCCAACACCATCATTAAGTCTGCAGATGACACAACAGCGTTAGGCCTGATCAATGACGAGACAGCTTATAGGGAGGAGGTCAGAGACTTGACCGTGTGGTGCAAGGAAAACAACGTCTCCCTCAATGTGATCAAGACAAAGGAGATGTTAGTGGACTACAGGAAAAGGAGGACCTAGCATGCCCCCATTCTCATCAACCAGGCTGTAGTGGAGAAGGTTGATAGCTTCAAGTTCCTTTGCCTCCACATCACCAACAAACTAACATGGTCCAAACACACCAAGACAGTCGTGAAGAGGGCACGACAAAACCTAATCCCGCTCAGGAGACTGAAAAGATTTGGCATAGGTCCTCAGATTCTCAAATGATTCTACAGCTGCACCGTTGAGAGCATTCTGATAGGTTGAATCACTGCCTGGTATGACACCTGCTCGGCCTCCGACCTCAAGGCACTACAGAAGGTAGTGCATATGGCCCAGTACATCACTGGTGCCAAGGTTCCTGAAATCCAGAACCTCTATACCAGGCGTGGTCAGAGGAATGCCCTAAAAATAGTCAAAGACTCCAGCTACCCTAGTCATACACTGTTCTCTCTGCTACCTAGGTCCAAGAGGCTTCTAAACAGATTCTACCCCCAAGCCATAAGACTCCTGAACATCTAATCAAATGGCTACCCAGAGAATTTTTACGTTACTGCTACTCTCTGTTATTATCCATGCATAGTCTCTTTAATAACTCCACCTATATGCGCATGTTACCTCAATTACCTTGACTGACTTGTGCCCATGCCAATTGACTCTATACCGGTACCCCCTGTATATAGACGCGCTATTTTAATTTTAATGCTTCACTTGAATTATTTGTATTTATTTATTTTTCTTCTTAACACTGTATTGTTGGTTAAGGGCTTGTGTAATGGCGTTCTTCGTTTGTTGAAAGAGAGGACCGAAATGCAGCGTGGTGGTTAATCATGATCTTTAATGAAACAAATGACGGAACGATACATGAACTAACTTATAAATACAAAAAACAACAAACGGAACGTGAAACCTAATTACAGCCTATCTGGTGAAACTACACAGAGACAGGAACAATCACCCACGAAAGACAAAGCGAAACTCAGGCTACCTAAATACGGTTCCCAATCAGAGGCAACGAGAATCACCTGACTGCTGATTGAGAACCGCCTCAGGCAGCCAAGCCTATACAACACCCCTAATCAGCCGCGATCCCAAATACTCCAAACCCCAATACGAAATACAATAACATAAACCCCTGTCACACCCTGGCCTGACCAAATATATAACGAAAACACAAAATACAATGACCAAGGCGTGACAGCTTGTAAGTAAGCATTTCACTGTTGTATTCGGCAAATGTGACAAATACAATTTGATTTGATAACAAAACAGAAACAGTTTTTCTTCTGCAAATTTCTTAAAGTAAAAAACAGAAATACCTTATTTACATAAGTATTCAGTCCCTTTGCTATGAGAATCGAAATTGAGCTCAGGTGGATACTGTTTCCATTGATCATCCTTGGGATGTTTCTACAATTTGATTGGAGTCCACCTGTGGTCAATTCAATTGATTGTACATGATTTGGAAAGGCACACCTGTCTATATAAGGCCCCACAGTTGACAGTGCATGTCTGAGAAAAAAAACAAGCCATGAGGTCGAAGGAATTGTCCGTAGAGCTCTGAGACAGGATTGTCGAGACACAGATCTAGGGAAGGGTACTAAAAAATTTCTGTAGCTTTGAATGTCCCCAAGAACACAGTGGCCTCCATTATTCTTAAATGGAGGAAGTTTGGAACCACCAAGACTCTTCCTAGAGCTGGCCGCCCGGCAAAACTGAGCCTTGGTCAGGGAGGTGACCAATAACCCGATGGTCACTCTGACAGAGCTCTGTGGAGATAGGAGAACCATCTCTTCAGCACTCCACCAATCAGTCCTTTATGGCCAGACGGAAGCCACTCCTCAGTAAAAGGCACATGACAGCCCTCTCGGAGTTTGCCAAAAGGCACCTAAAAACTCTCAGACCACGAGAAACAAGATTCTCTGTTCAGATTAAACCAAAATTGAACTCTTGATGAAAACGTTCTCCAGAGCGCTGATGACCTCAGACTGGGGAAAAGGTTCACCATCCAACAGGACAACGATCCTAAGCAGACAGCCAAGACGACAGCCTTTACCGTTTCTAACAGCAGAACTATAAGCTTGCTGTCAGCTCTTAGCAAACTGTTGGAAAAAAAGTGTTTGAAGAAGTGATGCAGTAAGCTATTTTTCTGTAAACAAATTAACAAAAAACTTTCAGCATGATTATAGAGAAGGGCACTCAACATGTACTACGCTGACACAAATGACTGATGGTTGGTTGAAAGAAAGGGATAATAAAAAGATTGTGTGGTGCTGTAATGTTAGATTTCAGTGCAGCTTTTGATATCATTGGCCATACCCTGTTGTTGAAAAAAACATATGTGTTATGGCTTTTCAACGTCTGCCATGTCGTTGTTTCAGAGCTATCGATCTAATATAACTCAAAAGGGTTTTCTTTAACAAGACGTTGCAATCTGTTTTGGAATGGGTGGCCAGTAATAAACTGGTCCTGAACATTTCTAAAACTAAGAGCATTGCATTTGGTACAAATCATTCCCTAAGTTCTAGACCTTAGCTGAATCTGGTAGTGAATGGTGTGGCTGTTGAACAAGATGAGGAGACTAAATTACTTGGCGTTAACTTAGATTATAAACTGTCATGGTCAAAACATATAGATTCAATGGTTTTAAAGATAGGGAGAGGTCTGTCCGTAACAAAGAGATGCTCTACATTTTTGACATCACACTCCAAAAAGCAAGTTTTTGCAGGCACTCATTTTGTCTTATCTTGATTATTGTCCAGTCGTGTGGTCCATTACTGCAAGGAAATACCTAGATAAGCTGCAACTGGTCCAGAACAGAGCTCTTCATTGTAATCAGAGGGCTGATATAAATACTATGCATGCCAGTCTCTCTTGGCTAAGAGTTGAGGAGAGACTGACTGCATCACTTCTTCTTTTTATAAGAAACATTGTGTTGAAAATCCCAAATTGTTTGCATAGTCAACTTGCCCACAGCTCTGACACACACACACTGACCCCACCAGACATGCCACCAGTGGTCTTTTCACAGTCCCCAAATCCAAAACAAACTCAAGAACACGTACAGTATTATATAAAGCCATTATTGCATGGAACTCCGTTCCATCTCATATTGCCCAAATGAACAGCAAATCTGGTTTAATAAAAAAAACTGATTTAGCAACACCTCGCGGCACAACGCCTCTCCCCTATTTGACCTAGATCGTTTGTGTGTATGCATTGACATGTAGGCTACGTCTGCCTTTTAAAAAAATTATGTAGTTCTGTCCTTGAGCTGTTCTTGTCTATTAATGTTCTGCATTATGTCATGTTTCATGTTTATGTGGACCCCAGGAAGAGTAGCTGCTGCGTTTGCAACAGCTAACGGGGGATCGTAATAAAATAACACACCAAAAAACCTAAGGGACTGAATACTTATGTAAATGTAATATTTTTTATAAATTACCAAATATTTTTAAAAACCTGTTTTTGCTTTGTCATTATGGGGTATTGTGTGTAGATTGATGAACGATTTAGTACATTTCAGAATAAGGCTGTAGCGTAACAAAATATGGAAAAAGTCAATGGGTCTGAATAATTTCCGAAATCACTATAGACTGTGTTGCTGTTGGTGTGGCGGATCATGGAGGTGTGTTGTCTGTCTGCCATATGACGTGTCGCTGTATCTTCCTCTTTATGGAAATTCTGCATTCCAACCTTCTCATACCCCCAGGCTGCTGAGGTGAGCCCCCACCCCAACACCCGGGGGCAAGGCCGTGTCACAGTCAGTTATAAGAATGAGAAGAGCAAGAGAAAGTGAGATGTCCCCAGCGGGGACACTTCTGCACGTATGCATACAGAACACACACACACACAGACACAGGTGACATCACATACGCACACACACTGTCTTTGGGATTCTGTCTTTTATCTCAACTTTCCACCACATAGACACACACACATGACACACATGTGCATTCGCACACACACACACACACACACACACACACACACACACATTCTGACAGTATGTTTGTCTGTCAGAGGCTGGGCTGAGGCAGAGCAGTCTTGTAAAGCCAGACTAATCTTGCAACCTGCTGGCCAACACACACACACACGCTCAACCAGAACATGTAATCTCCCTCCCTTCTGTCTCCCTCTCTCTCTCTTTCTCCATCTTTTTCTCTCTCTCTCGGTCTCTCTCTCGCTCTCTGTCATCTCTGTATCTCCACACGACTGCAGACCTGACTGAAATTGAGTGACCGTGACAAATCTTGCACCTCTTCTCTATTCCCACTGTCCACTATTTGTGTGAGCGTGTGTCTATAAATGCGTGGGTGCACTTGTGCGTGTGTGATGATACTGTGACCGGTACCCATGCTCCTGTCACTGACTGGTCTCGTATCGCAGAGGTCAGCAGAACACTGGAGCACCGGACCATCACCCCCTGTCTTTGTGACGGGGCCAGCCGACCCACACACCGCTTCCTCCTCCCTCTGTCAGCCTCCCTTCCATCTCAAAGCCACCTTCTCCCCTCTCTGTTTTTTTACTAGCATGATAGTCAAAATTGCAGGTGGGCATTGTATGGATTTGCACTTGGTTGCATTTTCCTGAGAGTTCTAGGCGATTTTCTTTATAGTTTCTGACATATAGCTGTGCTAGCTTATGTCTCACTGCTCAGTATTGCCTATGGCTTTTTGAGAATGCTCCAGAAAATTCCTTTGGAATTCAAAGCCAAGCTAAATAAAGCACATTAAATGGTAACAAGATAAAAGTTTCACAGCATATTTCACACACAGGCACATTGTGATAATGGATCAATTGTAACTTTGAAGGGTGGGAAGAGAAGAAGACGGTAGCTGGTAGCCTGAAGGCACCACTAAACCCATCCTCTCAAATCCAGAAACAATTTTGGGCGCCTGGAAAAGAAGAATATCATGCAAAATGTGTGTTTTCCAAACCAAATAGGATTTTTTTTCTTCTCTATTGACTGATTCAATTTGGTACGAGTAGCTTAAGGCGGGAGACCAGGGAGGGAAAATTATTTAAAACCAGGCAGAAGCCCATGTGACTAAGCTGTAGCGTGTGTGTGTGTGTGTGTGTCAGTGCATGCATTTGTGTGCGTGTGTGTGTGGTTCTGTGTTTGTGCGTGTGTGTGCTCTCTGATGTGCTTCATATTTCAGTTTCCACTTCCTCTCCATCAAATCAAGATTTCAATTTCAATGCAATGGGGCAGTTTTATTAAGATACAAATGCACTGGTTGTGTGTCTGTGTTGTTTCATGGCTATTTCCTATGATTTTGCTAATGTCGCCAAGTGTTAGCTAACTCAACTCAAACAGAATGAAACTGTCTTGCCTGATTGTCAAGAGTCAGTGAGCTTTGTGTCAGTGTCTGGTGTCCTGTCATTCGTGGAATATTGACTCTCTTGCACTGGCTCCATGCACACTCACACATACTACATTGACACTCCAACACACACACACACACTCACACACACAATGCACATACGCACATGGATATTGAAGTCACACACACTTTCACACTCGTCACATACGCTGCTGCTGCTACTCTGTTTACTATCTACCCTGATTGCCACGTCACTTTTACCCCTACCTACATGTATTACATCAACTTCATTGTACCCCTGCACATTGACTCTCTACCGGTAATCCTTGTAAATAACCTTGTTATTTTATTGTGTTACTATTTCCTTTTTATTTAGCAAATTGTTCTTACTTTTTAACTCTGCGTTGTTGGGAAAGGGCTTGTAAGTAAGCATTCCATGGTATAGTCTACACTTGTATTCGGGGCATGTGACAAATAACATTTGATTTGATTTGAGATTGAAATGATATGGATAGAGTTAGACAGGTGATAAACCCTTCAACATAAACTGCTGTCAACACGTCATTGTCTTTGGTGTCAACCCCTTTCAGTATGACATCGCCGATCAGCTTCAACTTCATCTCTCTCTTTGCTTCTCTCTCTCCCTCTCTTTCTCTCTCTCTGCCTCTCTCTGTCCTTGGGTGGTGTGTGTGAGAGCCACTGTGACAAAATGAGATAGGAATACACGTGAGGAAGGATCACATCTGCTAATAGGTACACTGGAGGACTAACAAACCAAACCGTCACTCTGCTGCAAAAACACTGACACAGACATTAAAAACTGAATCAAAGGAAATGCTGTGTTTATGTATCATCATTATCAATTAAAAATGCTGAGTTTGAGGTGATGCTTCTTGAGCATACAGAGAGTGATAGACGTGCTTTCAGTAAAGATGTGAATTGATTATATGAACCCTGTCAGCATTAAGTCTGATTTGGTGCCTCTACAGTGTTATTGAAATGATATTATATCTTCAACCATAGATTGCATGAATGCGTCTCTTGATGCTCCTGGACACATCATTAGTGATGTAACTATAAGGGCACAAGGCGAGACCCAAATGCAGACACAGGAGGCAGATGGTTGAGTTCCGATATTTATTACACCAAAAGGGGTAGGCAAAAGACAGGTCGGAGTTCATAAACCAGGTCAGAGTCCAAACAGTACCAGGGGATAGGCAGGCTCGAGGTCAGGACAGGCAGGGGTTCAGTGAACAGGTCCGAGTGCAAACAGTACAAGGGGACAGGCAGGCTCGGGGTCAGAACAGGCAGAGTGGTCAGGCAGGCGGATTCGGGCGTCAGGACAGGCAAGGGTCAAAACCAGGAGGGCTAGGAAAAAACAGAGACTGGGAAAAATAGGAGCTAGGAGAAACGCCGGTTTACCTGGCAAAACAAGATGAACTGGCACAGAGAGACAGGAAACGCAGGAATAAATACACCGGGGACTAATGGGGAAAACAGGAGACACCTGGAGGTGGGTGGAGACACCTGGAGGTGGGTGGAGACAATCACCAAGACAGGTGAAACAGATCAGGGTGTGACAGTACCCCCGAGCTCTTCTCCAGGTATGTCGACAGCGGTGGACAAACATCTGGGCCGAGGGTAAGTTGACCTCCTGCTCTTGTTCTAGGAAGAGTGGAGGTTGACACCCCATAGAGCACACAAAAGGGGAGTGTCCCGTGGCTGAACAGGGAAGGGTGTTCCGGGCATACTCCATCCAGACCAGTTGTCGGCTCCAGGTAGTGGGGTTGGTTGAGACCAGGCATCTTAGAATGGTTTCTAGGTCCTGGTTAGCTCGCTCCAACTGGCCTTTGGATTGGGGATGGAATCCGGAGGACAGGCTGGCCGACGGCCCAATGAGGGTACAGAACGCCTTCCAGAACTGAGACGAGAACTGAGGACGCTGGTAGGAGACCATGTCCACCGGGAGTACATGGATCGGGAAGATGTGATGTACCATAAGCTGGGCCGTCTCCTTGGCAGAGGGTAGTTTGGGGAGAGGGATGAAATTGGTGGCCTTGGAAAACCAGTCCACTACCATCAGAATGACAGTGTTGCCATCAGACAGAGGGAGCCCAGTGACAGTAACCTGGGGTCATAAAGAGTTTTGGGTCCTACAACATCAGACACTCTCGCCCAGCCGAGGTTGATCAGACCCCAACTTGTGTCCTAGTGGGATTCCGATGCTTCCCATGGATCTCCTCTCTTGGTCCATCATAAGGCTTCTTCAGCTGCCTTGATGGTGTTGCTGATGGCTTTCCTCTTCTTTGCTCCATTGATGCAGAGTGTTCTGTAGCCTCTGTAGAGGGATTGCCAAACAAAAACCCTGCAGCCTACCTCAATAGGCATGCTAATTCCACTCCTGCTTCCAGCAGTCAATGACCCGTCCCTTGTACATGGCCCTCTTCTTCTTGTAAGCCTCCTCCAGATGACGTTCCCAAGAGACTGTCAGCTCCAGAATATTAATAGAAATATATTTACTAGAACGGCATCCGAACATGTCAATGGTCTTTGATGTGTGGGACAGCAGTCATATTGAGTGTGTTTCCATTTACAGTTGAAGTCGGAAGTTTACAATCTGGCCTTAATGGCCATGTACTTTTATAATCTCCACCCGGCACAGCCAGAAGAGGACTGGCCACCCGTCAGAGACTGGTTCCTCTCTACGTTTCTTCCTAGGTTCCTGCCTTTCTAGAGAGTTGTCCTAGCCAAGGTGCTTCTATATCTGCATCGCCTGCTGTTTGGGGTTTTAGGCTGTGTCTCTGTATAGCACTTTGTGACATCTGCTGCTGATGTAAAAAGGGCTTTATAAATTTGATTGATTGATTACTGCACATACTTTACTAGGGTTGGGAATTGCTATGGACTTCACGAAATGATCTTATCGTGATACTTAGGTGCCTATACGATATGTACTGCGATTCAAAATTCTATATGCATTGCCTTTCGATAACGCAATATTCCAAATACAGGATATTGCTCACTGTATGTCTGCTGCAGGGAGACAAGAGAGAGCATGAGGAAATTTGTTTTGTCCAGTTATAGAAATAAAAGTGCTGAAAACATGTTGGCTCAATCTTTAAAAAGAAGATGGATAACAAGCTATTCAATTAAAAATACCAGAGTTTTGGCGCAGCTACAGCTGAAGGGCGCTAGCTAACACTACCTTGCAACAAAATAACACCACCTAGCATTAAATAGATAATATTGTCCAAAAGAATATTGCAATATTTGACTGTATCGACTTTTTCCCCATCACCATACTTTAGTAGTGTTTCCATCTGCCACTACTGTCTCTCCAATATAATTTCACACGTAGTGTTATTGAAATAACCAATGGGCACCTTCACTTTTTACTTTTTACTTTGAGTCAAAGTATCAATATAATATTTTTTATAATTGTGTACATTTTTTCCCCCATCACTATACATTAGTAGTGTCCTAGTTTCCATCTCCCACTATTGTATCCCTCATCTGATTTCACACCTAGAGTATCATTGAAATTACCATTAATGACCTTTCACCTTTGACTGTTTTTTTCTGTCACAAACGCTATATTCTTCTTGACCAGGAAACTCTTGATGGTCGTTCAGGTGTGATACACCGTTTGAAATTTGTCAAAGGGGTGACTGGTAATATGGGCCACTTGTAATTAATGGAATGTACTACAATGTTAGTCACTCCATAATTCTCCTTCTACTTCTGCAGACATTTAACCTCTTTACCATTCATTACTGGATACCAAGTTTAGCCTACTATTCATTACTGGATACGTTAGTAGTGCTTTAGCTTTCATCCCACTACTGTAGGAATATTATGATCTTAATGCTGGGAAGAACAAGATATCTATCTTGCTGAATGTAGTTCATCTCGCTTTTCCAAGGAGAAGAGAATAGCGTTTTTCTCTGCTAAAAGATGATGCCTAGAGTGATCCTTTGGCCACCTCAGGAGCAGAGTCAGCAGGAGTTTTCCTTCTAATCCCCCACTGTGTCGCACGTGCGCGTGTGCGTGCGTGCGTGCGCGTGTGTGCGTATGGTAGTAAATCTCACTCATAAAATCCAAATATGCAGAAATTGATCTGACTCCAAATGTGCCGAAGTGTGCATGATCATGTTGACCATTGTACATTGCACAGGAGGTTGCTGAGAGCAAGAAGGGTCATAATAATGGCATCAAACACAGGAAAACCATGTGTTTGATGTATTTTATACCATTCCACTCATTCCTCTCCAGCCATTACCACATGCCCGTCCTCCCCAATTAAGGTGCCACCAACTTTATGTGGTACCTTGTTTCCAGATGCATCATGCACCAGTGGCGTGTCCAAAACATTTTGATTGGGATGGCCAAGGTGGGGCACAGATCCAGTTTAGGGGTCCATAACATTTTGAACCTTAATCAATGCAAGTTGGATTTTTTTCAATATAATTATGATGGTTCAACTCTTTAAATGCTTCAGTTTAGGTTTGTTGCATTTCCCTGTTTAAATAAATAATCAATCATTTCCAAAAGTCTTGTTACAGTTCTTGAATTCAAGCTCAGGATTTTGTACAAGGGTATTAGCATACAGCAGTAAATTAACTTTAAAGTGCCATTCAGAGTGTGAATATTACTGTGACATTCTGGGTTGGGGGGGTCTCTTGTTCTTTTTACGGGACCTCCTATGTGCACATATTTTTTTAATGGGTTTTATAGTAAAGACAGTTTAACTGTAAAAATGTATTATCTTATATTGTTGTCATGAACACAACCAGTAATGACGTTTTCATCTGATTGTCAAACAATACACTTCAAAAGTAGCATCAGCACTGTAGGTTACCAGCCAGACATTCAGCCTACAAAGTTGCATGTATTCATGAATAACAAATTGAAACAATTAAATGTTTAAAATCATTTCTAATTTGTGTTGATCATGTTCACAGGAGGCTGAATCTATTTCACCAGAGAGCGAAGCAAACTCTGTAGCCCATCTGTAGCCCATGCATTTGATTCTGTCTTTCCAAAAATAATATTTAATGTCGCTCTCTTTTTGGCCAGAAAGCAATGTATCGGATTCTATCTAGCCAAAAAGAATATGACATGTCATACGCTTTTTGGCCAGACAGCATTAGATACATGGGCTAAACATGCTAAAACAGAGGGGCGCTGTTTAGCTCACTCAGATGTTTTCTCCGGGGAGATAAATTTGCCTTGTTGTAGCTGCGCGTCTTGGTCAAACTTGTCAATATATTCAGAGACAACCTATCAGATCTTAGAATTTCTAGGGGGGACAATCAGATTTTAGGGGGGGGGGGGCGTGGGCCACCCCCTGGACATGACTGTCGTGCCTGTATGGGGCCTGCACTGGGGCCTGCACTGGGGCATTATCTAAGCAGACAGCTGCCTACTGTTGCTTTCATCCTTCCACTTGACATTATGCCTCTGATGTTTTTGGACTACTGCCAAACTTGAACTCCACTTGGATTTACTGTTTTGGACTCTCCCGCGGCCCGGTGTAGCACTTGCCACCCTCCCAGGTTTCCACCGGCCTGTGCTGGAAACTACATCAACTCCAAGGTGCTTCTATCCTGGCTATCATACTGGTAACACAGCCTCTGTTGCGTTTACTGTTTTGATGGTCCCCAGCATTTAATCACATTGAGTAAGTCGCTGCTCTCTCCTTGCTGTTGCTATGTTGGCCAGTTTTGTGCCTTGGCTGTGTTTAATGTGGGTCCTAGTACTGTTTTCAGTCTGTGTTTAGGTTCTGGCTTATTGCCTATAGCTATGGTGATCCTACAAACTGCGTGATACAATCTAACTATCACAGTGTGAAAGTGAAGATGGTACCGGAGGGGATGGCTGCCGTTTTATTGGCTCTTGACCAACTGTGCTATTTTGTTTGTTTTTCACATTGTTTGTAACTTATTTTCTAAATAATGTTGCTGCTACCATCTCTTATGACTGAAAAGAGCTTCTGTACATCAGAACTGCGATTACTCACCTCGAATTGGACAAATCATTTTTCTTTAATAAGTCGGACTGGAAGGGTATACTCCAAACACCTGTACAGGACCTCATCCCTGTCATTCACTGGAGAGAAATATTGTGATTTTGTGGAAAGAGATCGGGGTGCCTTGTGAGGATCAGGTGACGAATGGCTAACCTGCCTTTGCCATCTGTTAGGTAAAGTTCAATCGCTGGAAAATAAATGGGACGAACTGAAAGCATGTATATCCTACCAACGGGACATTAAAAACTGTAATATCTTATGTTTCACGAGTCGTCGCTGAATGACAACATTAATAACATAGAGCTGGCAGGTTATACACTCTATCGGAAGGATCGAACAGCAGCCTCTGGTAAGATACGGGGCAGGGGCCTATGCATATTTGAAAAACAACAGCTGGTGCACGATATCTAAGGAAGTCTTAAGGTTTCGCTTGCCTGGGATAGTGTATCTCATTTATTTTACCTTTATTTAACCAGGCAAGTCAGTTAAGAACAAATTCTTATTTTCAATGATGGCCTAGGAACAGTGGGTTAACTGCCTGTTCAGGGGCAGAACGACATGCTGTAGACCACACTATCCACCTAAAGAGTTTTCATCTGTATTTTTTGTATCTGTCTACAATACCACCACAGACCGATGCTGGCACTAAAACAGCACTCAATGAGATGTATACCGCCGTAAGCAAACAGGAAACCTTAATCCAGAGGCGGCAGTCCTAGTGGCCGGGGACTTTAATGCAGGGAAACTTAAATCAGTTTGACCTCATTTCTATCAGCATGTTAAATGTGCAACCAGATGGAAAACTCCAGACCATTACTTCACACACAGAGAAGCGTTCAAAACTCTCCCTCGCCCCCCATTTGGCAAATCTGACCATAATTCTATCCTCTTGATTCCTGCTTACAAGCTAAAATTAAAACAGGAAGCACCGGT